>NW_015255949.1:0-473 GCF_001447785.1 Gekko japonicus
ATAAAGCCATCACCTTTTGCCCAGGAAGGTCTTATGTTCTGGAGGAATTTTTGGAATCCTGGTGGCTGATTAGAATGAACTGCAAAAGATATGGCCCCGTGGAAGATTTCTATATCCCAAATCTTTTGAATGGATAGTGATTCAAAATCCCAGTGCGAAGTAACAACCCATGTTTTACCTTGAAGTTGCAATTCTGCTAACCCAAGCAGCATTCTCAAAAGGTGCAGTGAAGGAGCTTCTCCATATACAAAATATACAGTCACTTTGCTCTCCATAAAAACAAAACATTGTTTCTGAAACCAATAAAACATCATGAATGTTTCATCCTCATAGGTCCTTTTCGGCATTCTGAGAATAAAAGAATAACAGATCTTGTTCTGGGAAAGCAAAGAGACCACTGACTGTAAAAATCTCTCTCCATTGTCATTATCCACAGAAATGAGCCCAATCCATGTCCATCTGAAATGGTGAAG
>NW_015255950.1:0-473 GCF_001447785.1 Gekko japonicus
GCCTGACTTTGTGGGTCTCTGGCTCAGGTTAGAAGTAGAGTGTCTCATTATTCATGAGGCAGGCTATAACAATAACATGGGGTGTGTGTGTTAATTATAAAACAGCAAAAACAGAACAAAAATTGCAAATAAACACAATGTGATACAGCACATATTTTTTAAAAAAATTGTGGATAAAATAGTCTAAAACAGCATTGCATTAAAAACTGGGAAGTTCTTAAACCCTAAAAACCCAGCATAAAACCAATTAAAGCATTCCATAAAAAACAAGGTAGCAGCTCTAATAGCCCAGACTAGCCTGATGTCATCAGAGCTTAAGATCTAAGCAAGGTTGGTACCTGGATGGAAGACAACAAAGGAAGACCAGGGGCTGCCATGCAGAGGGAGACAATGGCAAACCACCACTTATTATGACTTGACTTGAAAACCCTTTGATGTGGAACTTCATGGTGTCACCATGAGTCAGTGGCAAC
>NW_015255951.1:0-473 GCF_001447785.1 Gekko japonicus
CAGCCGAGAAAGCTGCCTTCAAGCCACAGGGATACTTGCGTTATATTGATATATAAGATATAAAGACAAGATAGCTGCGTTTGCCTGCCTTCCCTTAAGCTGATCCATGTACGCCGCTTAAGACCCAACGTCAAGAATTGTTAGTCTCACAGGATTGAAAGAGAGAGCCTGGGTGAAGCCAGGGCAGCGATTCTCAGGCAATGTTCCACTGACACTGTTCCTGCTGCTAAGTGCTGACAGTAAACTCAGGGGTTGTCAGCCCAGCTCTGCCAAGCCATCCGTCTCCAGTCTGATAATGGTTGGCAACTGGGGGAAATGTGCAAAATCATAATTCGTGATTTTTTAGAAAATAATTAAAAGCCGAAGCTGCCTAATCTTCTGGCTAAACTCCTTTCCTTGATGTCAAGGTGGATCTCATGGGTTGTGTGTGGCAGAGAAACACTGTCCCTCTCCCTCCCTCTCTCCCTCCCTCC
>NW_015255952.1:0-473 GCF_001447785.1 Gekko japonicus
AGAGGCATTTGAGGACAGGAGCGGAGGAAGTGTTCCGAATCTGCCAGAGTAGTTGTGGGTGAGGACAAAGATGCAAAACTTCACAGCTAGAATGTATGCGTCTTGAATTCACGTTCAAGTTTTCTCCTGAACAAAACGACTCTATTAGGAAGTTCTACTTGCAAACATTCTATTTATAGCTTTTAGCGAGATGTCAGATAAATGAGGACTCCAACAGAATTCAGAACTTCCATTTTATTTAGTACGTTTATATTAACACAAATCACTGTTAGAGAACTGATGTTCCGTGCTGTCATGTTCCCGGCTTCATTATTTCATAATGGGGTGGGAGGTGGGTATGGAAGGAGGTAAGGGGAAATGCTGCTGGTGATCTGGTTCAGTCTGTTGACTGAGATACGCAGGACTTGCCAGTGCAAATGATGAGCTTGTTCAACTTTGTGTGTGTTTCAGAGGTCGTTTCGGGGGGGAACGCG
>NW_015255953.1:0-473 GCF_001447785.1 Gekko japonicus
GAAGGTCCCTGATTCAATAGCCGGCATCTCTATGTCAGGCCCCACAGCAACAATGAGGTACACACTTGCAGGAAGGTTTTACTTTATTTGAAGCTACACATGCATGGACAGGAGCACTGTTAGGAATGACAGGCAACCTATGCGCATGAAAGGTTATAGTACATTCATATGAGCACCATCCAATCACCAAGGTTCCCCCGCGCGCCTTGCGGCCTGGGAACTAACTGCTACCGAAAGCAAAACAGGTACAAGCTTCCCACGGCCCATCCTGACTACAGACAAAGCAAGAACTTCCGCAACTCCACCTGTGGCCTTGAAAGATAGTTGTTGCAGCGGAAGCGGCAATTAAGCGGAGGGGAAAGCATGCGCATAGAAAACAAGACGAAACGGAACTTTGGCAGCTTGCTGACACTCCAGTTCAAAAGACCTCCCTGAGATCTTGGTGAGGCGCTGCCAGTTGGAGTAGACAATAC
>NW_015255954.1:0-473 GCF_001447785.1 Gekko japonicus
TTTTATTTCACCTATGCTGATTTCAACACATATTTTATTTAAAAATGCCACTAAATCAATCCACATATAAGAAAACAAAGGAAGAGCCTTGGTGGTCTTTTGCTTGTTTTCTCCCCCTGCTCTATTTCAAAACAAACATCAGTGAAGTTGACTTTAGCTTTTCTAGCCGTAATGCAATATCCTTTTTGCCAGGGACCTGAACCTTGAAGGTAAAAGAAACAAAATTAATTGTAGGAGGTATTAAAAGATTGCTCATAAAAATAACACAGAAAGGCACACTGCAGATCAAAAAGTGCCGATGTCAGAAGCTAGCCGAAGCTTTGGTGCTTCCCCTTTGCCAAAAGCACACAGGACTGTCCTGACCAGAGGATAATGGAGCTCACAGCTGGATTCCTTTGGCTTTCTGTGACCTGTAACTTTCTTCCACCACAAACAGGTGAACCGCAGCAGCTGGCAGAACTCGGGCCCTGAGC
>NW_015255955.1:0-473 GCF_001447785.1 Gekko japonicus
TTACACCTCTGGTTTCGCAGTTGATGCATAAACAGAGTGGTTTGAAAGGATGGTTACCATGTGCAGGTACAGAAGTGGATTGAACAGATTTTCATATCTCAAGGCTAGAGTAAGGATTATAGACTGTCCTTTCACTACAAACGGTGTGGTTCCTATTTAGCTGTGTATTATGTTGGTGTATCATTAGCGCTCAGGTTACCAGGGTATACTTCATATTTCCATCGTCTTTAATTTTTCACTCTGTTAAATCAGTTTTTTCGTTAAGTGTGCTTCAGCTTGTAATTAGATATACGTAGCATTTTCTCAGTCTGGTTAATGCATCAGACAAAATAGGAGGTTGCTCTTGGACACTTGTGCTGTAATAAACCTGTTGTTTCCGTGGTGCCTCAAAACTTTCCTTCTACATACACAGGTGAACAGATCACCACTTACGGGATTTTTTAACAAAATTACAGTAAATTATCCTGGAGTGC
>NW_015255956.1:0-473 GCF_001447785.1 Gekko japonicus
CACCTGGAGGCTGGCAACCCTACTCACAACTAAAACAAGAAAACAACACTAGCTGATAAAACAGTAAAAACAGGCCAATTAACACCCCCCCTCCCCAAAAAAAGCAGCATAATGCAAATGGAGCAGTCTTTAAGACGGTGATAAATCAGTGCTTGGACTCAGGGCAGACCGTAAGGTGGCCAAAAAAAAGATAAACCCACTTACTTAAAAGCCTGTGTAAAGAGATACATTTTGGTCTAGTGACTAAAGGGAAGTAATGCACATACCAGTTGAGTCTCGGGGGGGGGGCATTCTAAAGGCTGGGTGCTGCCACTGATAATGTCCTTTTTCTAATTGCCACTTGCATCACCTCTAAAGGTGGCGGCACAGATTGTAGGGCTTGAGAAACTGACCCTAACTGGTGGGCTGCACCCATGAAATGCAGGGAAAGGTGTCTGGGCTATATTTGGGACAAGAATCCTTCCCCCCCCCAC
>NW_015255957.1:0-473 GCF_001447785.1 Gekko japonicus
AAAACAAAACAGAGTTCCCAATCAAAATTGCAGGGATGAGAAACTACAAATGTGTTCTGGCTTCAGCATTGAGAATAAACTAGAAATGACATTGCCACATGATAAAATAGCCATCATTAAATCTATACATAGAACTGCCTTTCTGGGAAATATTAAGGTCCACCAAATCTGTCACTGTATTTCCACTTCGACAGCAAACAGAGATACGTCTAGAACCATACAGTTACCCCTTATAATTTATTTCCAATGTTGATATTCAGGTTTAGTACTTCTATATATAAACTTTCTATTTAGTTGCTATGTTCAAACAACTTACAGGTTTGTTTGGATCCTGCTTGCTGATCATTATCAGTGACCTGATTATTTGCCAAACTGTTTGGATACATCTGAATTAATTCAATTGTCAGATAGTATGATTAGACTGAATGTTATCATCACCTCCACTAAAACATGCATCCTTAAAAGGAAAAAAA
>NW_015255958.1:0-473 GCF_001447785.1 Gekko japonicus
TTTTTTGGCCCTGCAAAATAGGTGGAGAGGAGAGAGGAATCATATTATACTTGCATACTCTCATAAGAGGCAGACAAGAGAAGGAAAGCTGTTCTCCCTATTGTCTCCTCCCGCTGATAAGAAACTTACCTGCCAAACTGAAGCCAAAAGAGTGATCCATCAGTAGTAATACATCAAACATGGCAGGTTATTAACAGCAAATGTACAGATATAGAGATGTACAGAGATCACATGCATATGTCTTTTTTAAAACAATGCCATTAATGTACCCACCTTGTGTATTAGAAGATGATGCTTTGAGTCCAAAAAGTAAGACCTGTGGCAGGCAAACAGGGTCAGGGCAATTAAACCCTATAGCAACAAGTTCCCCTCAACAATGGTCATTACAGGCTAATTAAAACGAAGGCACCATCACCAAGTTGCAGACAAAATATGAGTTGGTTATGTTTGATTTCTCATTATTCAAGTTCTTA
>NW_015255959.1:0-473 GCF_001447785.1 Gekko japonicus
CAGTGGCTGCAGAAGTGGGGGAGGGGAGGCGATGCGCCGGGGATGGAGAGGCCAGACGCCACCCGGCCCTCCCAGCGTTTCCGGATGGGGGGGGCGAAGACAGGCCAGCACACTAGCGGAGAGGCTGCAGGCCACCCTACCCTCCTAGCAGCTTTAGAAGCTGGGGAGGGAGACGGGATGCCAATGGGCGGCGTGGCGGGTAAGGACATGGCCCACACCACCCGGCCCTCCCGGAGGCCTCCCAGCAGTTTGCGGTGACAGGTCAGGAGTCGGAGGCGCTCACTCCTGGTGTAGCAGCCGCCGCCCTGCTGCTGCTTGGTCCTTGGCCACTTGTGAGTCTGCTGGGACCCTGTGCTGTCACCCTGCAGCGCGGAGTGCTTGTGGGAGTGGATGGGGGCTGTGTGAGCAGCTCAGCCAAGAGGGAAGAGGCGGTGGCCTCCTCCTCTCAGGGCTCTCCATGAGGGAGATGGAGG
>NW_015255960.1:0-473 GCF_001447785.1 Gekko japonicus
CCTTCTGTATGGGCAGTCACTGAACATCTTAGAGTAAGGAAATTAGTTGTGATGCCTTTGCAAAGTTTGTTTTCTTACAAAATCTCTTGAAAACTCTTTGATTTGGACACTAGTTGTAACATGGATCAGACAGAGGAAATACCTTAAACATTGTCTGGCATGTTTATGATCATTTTGATCCAGTTACCTTGACGGATGTTGACAGGATCCTAGGATGTATGAAAGCTACCACGTGCTCTGGAACCTTGTCCATCCTGGTTGCTAAAATCAGTAAGGGTAAACAAGTCATTGATGTCTGTCATAACTCAAACACTGACACAGGGCACCTTCCCTAGGCTACCCAAAGAGCTGGTCATCCACTTTTTGCTTTAAAAAAATCCCTACAGAAAGTGATGTGGCCAAGTATGACCCTGTCTTTAATTTGTCATTTTGAGGAAAGTTAATTGAGATGGCAATGGTAGACCAGCTCCAGG
>NW_015255961.1:0-473 GCF_001447785.1 Gekko japonicus
AAAGAGAGTGTTAACCTGTTGGTTGCTCTCCTGTGACAGCAGTTTCTCTCTTTTATGGAGTGTTATGTGTTGGCCTTTGGACCTAAGCAACGGTGGCAGCTTTTACGCTGGGAGGAAAACAGAAACACCTGAGATCAAGGAGCACCTGATTGCCAGCAAAGCCCCAGGGCTAATTACTTCTGGGGCCTCAGGAATACCAGGTGGAGCATGATGGAAAAAACACAGCCAGGAAGATGAAAGGCTGCTTGTCTTCTCATCTAAGAGGATGATGATATGATCAGGAAGAGGCTGTAACTACTGAGGTAAAGGAAAGCGGCAGGAGTGGCATGTGGAATAAAGGCCGCTGGGACTGCTAACTTCTCAAGGTCTTCCGAAGTTGTCGCTGCTCTGTGGATGGAATTGATAAGGTCTTATTGTAGCATTGAATGCTCTCCATCATGTTGAAGGATTACGTACTTTTCTTTTAAGTAAAG
>NW_015255962.1:0-473 GCF_001447785.1 Gekko japonicus
CCACCTGGAGGCTGGCAACCCTAAGGTGAAGGCAGAATCACAGACAGAAACTATGGAGGCTGTTTTTCTTCCCTAACCCATTTGAGCCTTAGGATTTTCCAAGCAACCCTTGGAGGTTTCAATAATGCAAAAGAACCTGCGTTCATTGTTGTTGTTTTTTTTAAAGCTAACTTATTCATGAGCAACAGCAGGCACAGCAGCTGTGTTTTGCTCCCTTCTCAATCAGGCCTTTTTGGAAGGAGCAAATTTTCGCTGTGTGTGATGTCTCCGGCATACATTTCCCATTTACAAAGCACCCTTTGAGGCAAAGAGGCCTTGTAGCTAACTCCTGAATGAGGGCCATTGAACACCGTCCGGCTTTCTTGGCACAGTGAGGGGGAGGATGCCATCTCTCACTTTTGATTTCTCTCCTCCCCTTTCTGAGAACATCAGGTAAGAAAGCAAAAAGGAGCAGAAAGTTCAGCCCATTTTCA
>NW_015255963.1:0-473 GCF_001447785.1 Gekko japonicus
CCCTTTTAAAGCTAATTTCCCCTTCTTTGAGTCCAGTTTGGGTAACAAGCTGACCTGACCATATTGATCTATGCTTCTGTAACTTCCAGATAGGACTGCTGTGGCACATTCTATGTTAAGGCTACCCTTGAAGTAATTAAAAAACTTCATGCTGTGCAAAATACGGCAGTCTGCCTTTAGGTTAGGGTATGGCACTATGCACATATAATATCATGTTTACAACAATTGCATTGGCTGCCTATTTCTTTTGGGGCATGTTTCATGGACCTCAAATCTCTGAAGGACCACCTCTCCTTATACAGGCTTTCCAAGCAACTTAATCAGCCATACGCCTCTTGTTGAAGGTACCCATCTTTCAGAACATGCAAGTGATCTCCAAAAGAACTATAAGCTTCTCTGTGGTAGCACTCACCCTTTAGAGTAGCCTGCACAATCAGGGCACCTTCTCTGGCAAGGTTCCAGAAGCTGTGCAT
>NW_015255964.1:0-473 GCF_001447785.1 Gekko japonicus
GTCCATGAGTGAATTAAGACTGAGCCTAAAGCTGGGCTAAAAGGGTTTATGAGCTGTGTGTGAATGGCAGTCCCCCCCACAATTCACTGGACTATACTTCTTTAAAATACAGAAGACACCTACAACAGATGGTTCAAGACCAGAATGAACCCTTGACTTTTCAATGCAATGTCATGTTTAAAGCTTCCCAGCTGGGACAGAATACTTAGAAAATGGCCTTTCCCTTGGCACCTTGTGCTACAATAAAGACAGCAAATAAGAGGAACATGCATTTTTATGTGATACACCTTTCAGCCATGTTTGTGATACTGTGGGAGGACTAAAAACATCCATTTGTGCCTGGAATGGGAACCAGCCCATGGAGGGGGAAATAAGGATGACACAGACACACCATTCTGGGAGGAATCAACGTTATCGTTTACAGGTTCCTCAGGTGTCGGCATAGTTGCCAACTGGCACTTACCCTTCCGGCG
>NW_015255965.1:0-473 GCF_001447785.1 Gekko japonicus
AGATTATGCTGCAAATGAAGCTCCAGTAGGTTACATGGTGGCCGACCAAAGGAAGTTTCCATCCATGGTATGAAGGGCTGCAGTAGAACCCCAGGCCTGGCATGAAACAATTTTCATTTATCTGCCATAGTAGCACCTAGAGGGTCCACAATTTCTTGGTTTCCTCATTTTGATTAATTTTGGACCATACATGAATTTCTGTTAGTCTGGACTCTGGTCAAAAATGAATTTGTTGGCATAGACTTCCCAAATCTGCCCCAAAGGAAAACACAAATGGATTATTCCAAAGTTTTTTGTCCTCTTTAAAGATGCACAGAATTCACAAGCATTTGCAGGAGACAATGGACAAGAATAATTGAGGCTTGGGGCTATAGCTGTACAGAAAGTCAAGAAACCAACACTGGACCCACACATGCACGATTAAGATTTTAGACTGTCGACTTGTATTCATTTGAAATGTGGTGTTGGAGAAG
>NW_015255966.1:0-473 GCF_001447785.1 Gekko japonicus
GACCCTGCTTAGCTTCCAAGATCTGGGCCACCCACATCAGGGTGTTTTTTTACCTGTCAGGCAGCATTTTTTTAAACCCCGAGAAGTCATTTCTAAAACAAAAAAGATGCTTCCAAGAACGGTCAGTATGCTTTCTTCCTGCAGTGTGACCACAGTCCCAACCAACGGAGAGGATACCACCTAGAAATACTTGAAACCACGGTCCTTTCTCTTTTAAAATTAAGTCTAGGAGGATTTCCTGGTTGATGGAGACGGCCTGTGAGCTTGTCTTGTGAACGTGGATTTGCCGTGTGGTTTGTTCTGTTGCATCGAATGAAATAATTGTGCTTTAAAAAACCTCTGGAAGGCCAGATATTTCATCGTCAGAGCTCTTTAGAAGGTGAAAGGTGGATGTTCCTGGCATCTAGTGAGTTGGCTGTCCGTACCGGGGGCAATGTAAGTCTCTAAATAATGCATTGTAACTTGCAGGCTAG
>NW_015255967.1:0-473 GCF_001447785.1 Gekko japonicus
TACTCATCTATTTCCTTAAATCATTGTTAAAAAGAACCACAGGCAGAAAGGCAAATGAGTGATCAAAAGGCCACTGGTGAGAGGTCTCTCAGCTCCCTGGGAAGCTCCTGCAGCTTCCAGTCTTGGCCCTTTTGATCCCCAGCCGACGGAAGCAAGGCAGGACCCTTGTAGTGTTTGAGCAGCAACACATAATAGGGGCAGAGAAGCAAAGAGGTGGAACAGGCCCTCAAGAGGGACTAAAATCAGGCTGGGACGATGCCGCCCCACCTATCCATGTCTACTCGAAATCCAGTCTCACCCTCTTTGGTTCTAATTTTGTCAGCAGTAGGCACCTGCGAGTTTCCCATGAGGACTAGAAACCTACTGACAAATGGGAAGGACCCCAGATTCTTTCAAGCGCGACTGGAGCCCAAGTGTGAGAGGGCAACCCCCAACCCCACAACCAAAGCTCCTAATCTGAACATTGCCACTGT
>NW_015255968.1:0-473 GCF_001447785.1 Gekko japonicus
CGAGATCTGATGAGATTGGGCTATCCAGGAACTATCCAGGTTGGGGAAGCTTACTAGGTGGTTATTAAAACAACAATCGTTCAGGGGAGCGAATCGGGAGAACGGGACCCCCTCAGAGCCCACGAGAGATTGTCTTGATAGAAACAGGGCACTTAAAATGGGGGGGGGGATGGGTCATGGGCTATAGATCTAGTAGGCGCTCTTCACACGTCTCCACGGGCCATTTAGCCGCGCCGCCAAAGACATCAACGTTGTTGTCGACCCACGGTATGATGTTACCGGGCATGTTGGTCGAGCAGTTTGCGATATTCATGATGTCTTCGGGCTTCAAGACCCTGTCCCATATATTGAACTGGCTCATCTCGCCAACGAAAGCCTGAGTCGCATCAAACCGTCCGCCAACGGTGTCCTTTGAGGAGGAAAAGAATAAATTCAGTTTAGTTCCCATTAAATGAACAAGTTTAGAGTCCAGC
>NW_015255969.1:0-473 GCF_001447785.1 Gekko japonicus
CCAGGGTGAACCTGGAAGTGACATCATTGCATCTATGAGATATTCTAGGATTCACTGGAAACTCTAGTTTCTGGAGGATCCTAGAGTGTCATGCCATTGCAACAGTGTGACTTCCAGGTTCACATAGGAAGTGATGACACACCATTGAAAGGATGGCACCCCCAACACACACACCCTTCTAGGCTCCCACCAGCTGATAGCCCTATGTGACATGTCAGCGCAATACCAAATGCTCCCCCACTTCCCCCCTGCTGCCTTGTCAAGTGTCAGCAAGAAATGGGGGTACTGGGCCAACAGGTCTGTCACTATAGCTGGTGACCAGCAATATTGGCTTAAACTGGGTTCTTTTTCCCAGAAGAATCTTTTTGAAAGCATATGCATGAGAGGTTGCCACTTAAGGGGCTACAGTGACTTGTATTTCTATTTAAATTACAGCATTTGTGTGTAATTTAATATATATGTGCTTATTTAAT
>NW_015255970.1:0-473 GCF_001447785.1 Gekko japonicus
TGGAGGTGGTGGGGGATTTGGTGCAAAGGGAGAATGGTTGCTGGTGTGATCGATCGATCTGATATGTGAACCTTTCTTAAGAAAAAGGACTGGGGGGAGGGGGTGTCACAGTCTAATAGTGGTTATTATTGTCGTAAAACAACAACAAAACCACCACCCCTGCTCCAATAGCATTCCAAAAGTGCATCTTCAACCTCTGTACTCCTTGGGCAGGGCGGGAGGGGACGTCACTACTGATGTTGCCAGAGCCAAACAATGAAGGCAGCTGCTTTTCTCTGCAGAGTAACTATTGTATAACTTAATAAAAAACTTCAGCCACTCAGCAACAACAACAACAAGTGGGGGGCCCGTGAGACTCACAGGGGGAATCCCATATCCGCCCTCACCCACTGCTGCTGAGCCGGCAAGGCTCCAGACCCCACCACTGAGCCTGGCAGCCAGCGTCCAGAGTGGCTGTCCGTGTCCTCATCTGT
>NW_015255971.1:0-473 GCF_001447785.1 Gekko japonicus
AGATGCCTCCACAAAGCCCCAAAACAGGGCATAAAGGCAGTAATCCTCTGCTATAGTTTGTTTCCATTTTCTTGTTTCCATGCATATTGCAAGGCAGTGTGTGTGGGAGGGAGCATTTCAGTGTTTGTGCCTCTTTTGCGACCAGTAGATCCATGCATGCATTATAACCATCTAAACTCACAATACTTTCTTTTGCCCAAATGTAAACATTCAAGAGTGAATCAGCTGTGTGCTAATGCATGGCACCCTTCAGCTTTGTTTTAACAGGCTGAATAGTGACCACTCAGCACAAGCAATTAAAATCAGGACTGTTGGCCTATTACATATGAAAAAGTTACGTGAATCATCTCTAAGAGATCGGAATTCAGCCGCTGCATGGGGTTGGATGAGGTTGTCCTTGCTCTTTCTCCCGCTGCTGTGGTTCATCATCTTCTCAGTACTGCTCCAGCCACAAGGATGGCCCACTATGGCTG
>NW_015255972.1:0-473 GCF_001447785.1 Gekko japonicus
AGAGGTTACAAAGTTGCTTTTCAATTGAATTTTTGAGCTGTTTCCCTATTTCAGCATTTGAGATCTTTTGTTACAAATTGACCTTTTCCCAGTCAGCTTTAAACAACTCTTGGCCACAGCTTCATTCATCCAGACCCATTCTCAACTACTAACTGTTGTCTTCAACTGCTGTTTTCCATCTGTTTCCCACTAACATTTCATCAGCTCCCATTGGTCGCTTTTAGGAAGAGGCAGAACCTAATCTGTCTGTCACAGAGCTGCTTAATTTTAATCTGCCTACTGATTCATATAAAACCTTGCCAGTATTCTCAAAGGCTCTTAGTTCTTGCATACCACAGAAACCATTAGTAATGAAGGGCACAGTTCTAAGGCAGTCCTTAGGCCAACACCATCAGATGAGCTCCAGCACCATAGGATGTGCAACTATCAGTTCCACCAGAAAATGTTGCAACTAAACTGACTAGTTACAGTCT
>NW_015255973.1:0-473 GCF_001447785.1 Gekko japonicus
GTGCCACCTGGAGGTTGGCAGCCCAACCCACAGCTCATTCAAAGTAAGAAAAGAACCCGGAAGTTCAGTTTTCTGACCCACGGGCTTTATGGGGGTGAAGCTGAGGGCAGTCATGAAGTGCTCCTCCCCGTCATAATTCACCATCAGGTTCTCTCTTCTTCTGGTCTCCTTTGCTTTTATAGATCTCACCCTTCTACATTTGATCTCCCAGCCCCGAGTTCAACTTGTGGCCATATATCACAAGCTTCAGATTAGAGCTGGATACATTTCCACTAGAAACCCTTGAGTCAGGCACAGATTAATGTCTTTGACGGTGCTTTAACTATAAGGGAATTTTGATCTGAGTGTAAAACGATGTTTAAAAACTTCCTCTGGGCCTGCCTTGAAGACTCCTGGGGGCTGCTGGCAGGGATTTCACTTTGGGTTCTGGAAACTGGATTTCATACTGTTAAGTCGTTCGCTTAACAAAGAAG
>NW_015255974.1:0-474 GCF_001447785.1 Gekko japonicus
CCGCCAGCCCACCGCAGAGTTCCCAGAGTTTACTTTTGAGGGGATTTAAATATCCTTCCTATATATTTTTCACTTTTATAGATTTTTCTGCGCACCCAGGTGCCCCCGATGTGCAGATTTAGATATCCTCATGCAGGAGGCGCCTTCGCTATTAGATATATAGATGTTTTTGTGTGTGAAATGCTGTCAAGTTGCAGCTGACTTAGGGCGGCCTAAGGAAGAGGCTTTCAAGGCAACTGCTTGAGCAAAGGCGGTTTGGCCATGGCCTTCCTCTGCAGAGTCTTGGTTGGTGGACTCCCTTCCAAGTACTAACCCTGCTGAGCTTCCAAGATCTGATAAGATCAGGCTATATCAGGGGTGTCAAACTCATTTGTTATGAGGGCCAGATCTGACATAAATGAGACCTTTTTGGGCCAGGTAGCAGAGATATCAATGCCTTAACTTTGAACTGACATAAGAACATAAGAACATAAG
>NW_015255975.1:0-473 GCF_001447785.1 Gekko japonicus
TCAAAATGCTGAAGGCAGCTCACTAACACCTTTAGTCACCTCAACAGAAACCAACGCAGGAAATTAAAACCTGAAATTAAAGGCAGGGGCTAAAGTAAAAGCTAAACATCAACAACCGAAGCAGAATAGGAATTATAGCAGCAATGAGGATCACGGCAGAAAGCTCCCTTCTCCTAAAGTCAACATCAACCAAACCAGGAAAATACTGTGTCTAGCCACTGCCTAAAACTGTCAAAGGTTCAGCATCAGGAGAGGAAATTCCAGACTGAAGGTGTCACCACAAAAG
Source organism: Gekko japonicus (assembly GCF_001447785.1). Classification (NCBI taxonomy): domain Eukaryota; kingdom Metazoa; phylum Chordata; class Lepidosauria; order Squamata; family Gekkonidae; genus Gekko; species Gekko japonicus. The sequence goes on from NW_015255975.1 coordinate 287, forward strand.
AAGATCCTATCTCTGGCTGTCACCCAACTTAACTTTGAAGGGAGGGGCCACAGACCAAGGCTTCTACAGAAGACCGTTAGGCAGGGTTGTATGAGAACCAGCAAACCTATCCCATAACTTGACTTATAGGCATTCTTTCAAGAAAGGCCCTTGCAAACTGGTTGGCAGGGGTCATTTTGTAGAAAAA
>NW_015255976.1:0-473 GCF_001447785.1 Gekko japonicus
CCCCCCCCCCCCCCCCCCCCCCCAAAGGAAGCTTTTCCTAATGCTTGCATTAGGGGAAGGGCTCCTTGTGCCAGATGAAAACACTGCCATTAGTGGACCATATCTACAGGATCTAGCTCCATATTTCTAAGCATTTGTACAGAACAGAACTCAACAGAATTTGATTAATTCTGGAAAGCAAACTACCATTGCTCTCTTTAGTGGTATCTTTCCCTGATTTTTATTTTCAGGTAGACCAAACATTGCTATCCTGTTTCCACAGACCACACACAAGGCCCTCAGTAGATGCACATAATTATTACTACTTGCAAAGCACTGGTTCTCACTTTGCCAAGCTGAAGCAAAACATATCTTCAGATGAAATTCAATGTAAGTAAGTGCAAAGCAATAAAACTAAAATTACATGTATAAGCTTGGTAGGGTCTGAACTGGTGAGGACAGACCCAGGAGTTACTGTGCTTATCTCAATGATA
>NW_015255977.1:0-473 GCF_001447785.1 Gekko japonicus
CAAGTTCCTTTGTGCATCTTCTTATTGTCCTGACTGGCTGCCTAAAGGTGAAGGACATTTGAGATATTTGTGCTGCTTTCCCTCCAGGCTCCCAGACCCTCTTCCACTGGCAACAGCTAGCCCAGCCCAACCTGGGCACGATCCTGGACCCGCGGCCCGGTGTTGTCACCAAAGGTTTCACTCCGCTGTCTCAGGACGATGTCTATCACCTGTCTGACTTGGAGGAAGACGAGGAGGACAAGGACGGAGGCATAACCTTCCGAGTGCAGCAGTCTCCTTCAGAGGAGAGGGAGCCCATAGAGCCGACATCAGTGGCCGGGATCTTCCTGCCACCCATTAAATTGGCAACAGCACCCCCTGCAGGTGAGGAGTGAAGCCCTTGCTGATTTGTTTCTGATCTGTCTGTGGCAGCTGGTCCGTATCTGTTTACAGTACTTTACATCGGTTTGGTGTAGCAGTTAGGAGTGTGGACT
>NW_015255978.1:0-473 GCF_001447785.1 Gekko japonicus
TTTCCCAATGCTATAATATCCTTTCTGAACACGCCTGAACTTTCCCCAGGAGCTAAAATGACTCAGCTGAGGCTATTGTACTTTGGTCACATCAAGAGAAGACAAGTGTCGGGCTGTTTTCTCCGACTTCCGTTTCATTCTATATAAACCCCCCACATGTCCTTTTTTTCCCTTGCAAAACCATGGGTTCCCCTGAGTTTATAGAAACATTCCTCATATCCATCACTGGCCCCATTTTATGGATTTTTTGGTCCACACACGCTGGGTCCCAGTTCAGAATTAGATTTATGGACGTTGAACATGGCCTCAGGCCTTTGCCCCTGTTCTGTGGAGATTCCTGCCGTTATAGCCTCTGTTCTGTGTGTTGCCCAACTAAGATTGTGATGAAAATTCACTCCCAGGTATTTAAAGCTCTTGACCTGTATGATTGTTTTACCTCTTATATTCCAACTAGAAATAAGGCCCGTTGTGGA
>NW_015255979.1:0-473 GCF_001447785.1 Gekko japonicus
GTAGAGAGGTGTGTAACTCTGCTTAGGTCTACTAGTTGACATGACCAATGTAAGTACTAGGCATATTCTGAACTGAAAAGCCAAACAAAGTATATGTGAGACCCTTTTGCATGGAGATCTTAGCCTTCATAGTATTTGCAACAGGACTGGATGATTTTAAATTATGATCAGAAGGATGCTTATCTCCACATCTCAAGTAAAGACTATTAAATAGCAGGTTTGTTTAATTTTGTTTCACGGAACTGTATTATCAATATCTCATTATCTTCCTTGGGCTCTCCATATGTTAGGTTTTCATAAAGTGTTCATTACAGCGATAGTCGTAGCGTGGTGGTAGGAAGTTGTTACTTATCTCAATGACAACTTCATCCAGGTTGCTATGTGAGAAAATATACTCATAACAGTAGAGCATCTTACTTGTGGATTCCCAATCAATTGGAATACAAGTTCTCTCCAATTCATACAACACCTGG
>NW_015255980.1:0-473 GCF_001447785.1 Gekko japonicus
AAAAGGGTAATGTGAAATTCCTCATACTGTCTGAAAATGGCTCAGACATTGTTGAATTAATAACAGGAACAGAAAATCATGTGTTCCAAATCAACCCATCTACTTACATGAAGCCATCCCATATGGAAATGTTTCCTTCTGGGGATGTGTAGTAGGTGTGCCAATGATGGATCAGTGATACATCCACAATGTATCTTGTCCATATCTTGTCCATACTTTTTTCCCCTGGAGACAAAGTTCTTTAAGGGAAACAGTAAGAGAGGACAACTAAAACAGATGATAAAGAATGCCCAGTGTGTTCTCACCTCAGCCTCAGTAATGAAACAAGAGTATCGCCTGTGTGCCTTGACCTGGATGGCCTAGGATGACCCAATCTCATCAGCTTTTGGAAGCCAAGCCAAGTTGGCCCAGGTTAGTAGTTGGATGGGCGACCATCAGGTAAATGCAGGGTTGTTACACAGAGGCAGGCAATG
>NW_015255981.1:0-473 GCF_001447785.1 Gekko japonicus
CCAGCCCCCACCTGGAAGATGGCAACCTTGTATATTAAGACAACTTCATGTGTGCATGTCAGAACTAAAATGTGTACCATGAGACCAGTGACTCATTCACAAGAGGAGGAAAAGGTGATCGTACAATCTTTGTTAGTCATATTGCACTAATTTCACATTTGTAGTGGGCAAACCCCCCACAGTTCTGATTAAGCCTAAATAGAAGATGACCAAATCTGCAGATACATCCCAGAGTTTCTATGATATGCCATTCTGGTGTGTTCCAGAGAGTGGAAGTCAGAGGTGACTTAGAGATGCTGTTAAAATTCACATCCCAGTGTCATGTGTCCCTTTCCACCATAATTTCCCATGTTGTGACATGACCATGTTGTGCATTTTCCCACATCAGCAACACATTAGTGTCTGAAAACAGTGGGAGAAACATAATGGAATAGACATCACAACATGGGATAAGAGTTCCCGAGGGGGGAGGA
>NW_015255982.1:0-473 GCF_001447785.1 Gekko japonicus
GCGATCGGCACCCAAACTTTGGGAGGAATCCTGCTGGGGGCGGGAAGGTGGGGCGACGCTGCTGTGCTGCCTCAGGATTGCCCACTTTTCTCCCGTTCGGAGACTCTGGGAAGTTTGCCAGGCTCTGCAGCAGCAGCAGCAGCAGTTCTGGGTGAGAAGCGAGGGCGGAGGTTGCCCCGGCGGGACTCCTCCTCCGAGGGCAGGGCCGGGGGCGGCGCAGGGAGCCGGAGCGAGCTCCAGTCTCGCCGCCGCTTGCGCTGTGGAGGACAGACGCTGGTCGCGCAAAGGCAAAGCAGTGCGGCTGCAGCTCGAGTGGAGCCGAGACGCATCGCGAGCCACCCTGGTCGCTCCTGGCGCCTGGCGGCGACCACAGTAAAGTCGCCCGGCACCGCCAAGGGAGCGAAAACAGCAGCCGCCACAGCCCCAGCGACGGCGAGAGGACCCGGGGAGCTCAACTTTTCCTCCCCCCCCCC
>NW_015255983.1:0-473 GCF_001447785.1 Gekko japonicus
CACACACACTTCTTCAGATACAGTGAAGCTTGGTAGTAATGATCAGCTTAATAAATTAAAGCACAGTAACATGTTCAGTTAGATAACCTTGACTCATCTACAAAGAGAGACGTTAATTAGATTTCTGGTATCATTACTAGAGCAGGTGACTGTCCCTTTAACTTTGGCAGTTTTCAGGTGAGTGTCCAAAGTTATACAAAGGAACCATCTTCATCAGGACACTAGTAAAATTTGACCATAATGTAGTATTTACTTTCCATGGACATCTATTGAACAGTATGAATGTATTTTAGCTGTTTTGTGAAACATTCCATGGGAATTAATCCAAAATGAATAGAAAGATGATAACTTCATAAAGATCATCTAACACTGCAAACAAAGTAACCATCAAGTTGTTAAAGTTCCCGAGACTCGTTGTCAGAATGGATGTTAAATAAAACAAAAACAGAAGGTCTGGAGAATGGAGCTCCCGG
>NW_015255984.1:0-473 GCF_001447785.1 Gekko japonicus
ACTTTCCTTCTACACATTTTAAGGCTCTTTTCCTCCCTTTTGTAGAAATAGAGTCTATAGCTCTCATGATTTTAACACACATGTTCTCTACAAAAAATTATGGCTAAAGGAACACAGAATCGCAAGTCCCCAAGGGAGAGGGGACGGTTGAGGACGGCTGGGGAATTGTATGTATTGGTCAGACTTCGGGTTTTGCTAAAGGGCCGGCACGTAACACCATTAGATACACACTGGCGTATGTTGCTGAGTTGAAGTATGTGCGCAATTACTGAAGTGATGTCTACTGATAAGAATTTTGAATAAACAAATGTTGAAGTATGTTTTCTCCTGATGAACCCTTTGGAGAATCCCTTGTCCGTGTGTGCATGTATTTGTCAGTTAGCAGTATTGTCTATCAATAAAGTTTTGTTAAAACACTCAACAAATGTATGGGTAAGCCTCGATGGCTGATAGGGGATATGATCACCATCTTC
>NW_015255985.1:0-473 GCF_001447785.1 Gekko japonicus
CGTACAGTGATGGATCTACATAACTTCCCCCATGACCTGGAGGTGACATCATCATGTCAGGGACATCGGGGCAATGCTGTGGTCGTATCTGGGCAAAAACTATGGTAAATCAAATATCACTAGGAAGTATCCATGGCACCTTCCAGGTGAGAGGGAATTCTTCCTGACCTCCCCAACCAATCACTGGGAAGTATGCATGGTACTTTCCAAGAGAGAGTGAGTTCTTCCTGACTTCCTCAACCAATCACTGGGCAGTATCCATGGAACATCCCAAGAGAGAGCGAATTCTTCCTGACCTCCTCAACCAATCACTAGGAAGTATCCACTCTATCCCATTTGTGAAGGCATTTTGACTCATAAAGACTGTTGGAGCTGTTAGCCAGTTTATGACGTTGTGAACTCTCGCCTCACCTCAAGAGAAACATTGATATCGTGGATTGGAAAAACGATGGGAGTTTTGCTTTTAATTTTTT
>NW_015255986.1:0-473 GCF_001447785.1 Gekko japonicus
TGCAAGAGAATCTTCCCATTCACGTATTTCCCACCTCTGTATTTCGGTGCCCATGCTTTATTAAGTAATACTGCAGCATCGTGTGTCCTCAAAAGACTGAACATGTCACGTTTATTGCTAACTGGAGAAAAATCACTTAAAAAAATACAGAGCCACCCAATCAAAACCATGACAACGGACAAACTCTTACCTTCCGACAAGCTCGTTTGCACACATGCTTATATTCTTTGGCTTTGGATTCAGAATGATACCCTGCACCTAAGGACAAAGGAGATTTAGGGGGAAAGAAAAGCAAGACCGGTGTTTAAAATTATTCCTTACCAAAGTTAAAGGAACTACAGTGCAATCATATGCAGAGTAACACCCTTGATGTCAAAGGACTTAGAAAGGTGTAACTCAGTTTAGGACGGCATTAATATTATTTTTTTTCCCTTGAAGTATGCTATAGAGAGCCGGTTTGGTGTAGTGGTTAG
>NW_015255987.1:0-473 GCF_001447785.1 Gekko japonicus
GGCTGCTGGGGGGCCTCTTGGAGGCTCTCCTGCCCCCTGCCCTCTCACACCTCCTGCCCTTTCCTGCTCATCCTACAGCATTGGTTGTACAGGAGTTGCCATGGGGTTGCCCTTGACAGTGTGGGTGCCCTGCTGGATGGCGCAGCCACCAGTGAGGGGAAGGCATTCAACATAGATGTTCTTGTCTGTTGTGGCCCTTGGGGACCCCTGTGCACTCTGTGTGTGCAACGACACCATGGTGTCTCCATGGGATGGGTGGTTGATGCCCCCCTACCCACTAACTGGTGGCTTCTGATGGGAGCTGGTCTCTTTAAGTAGGGTGTGCTATGGGGGAGGGTAAGGCCCCTTTGGCCTGCCCCTCTCTGCCCCTGCCAGTGATGGATGCTTGACTCAGCTCCCTCAACTCATGGATCTCATTGGTCTTGCCTGCCTTGTCTATCACTCCACCCCTGCCTAGCAACAATGCCAGAACA
>NW_015255988.1:0-473 GCF_001447785.1 Gekko japonicus
TGGGCAGAAGGTGGCTTTGTGATGGTCCCGTGTCAGCCCGTCAGCAGCCACAAACACCGACCATCCCAGAGTGCTGACTGGTTGCTCCTTTGCGGCAGTGGCAAAGCCGCCGTCCTTGCAGCCCGGGGCTAACTTCCAACATGGAGCCAGCCCAACAAAACAATCTTAAACGCGTGCATTAATAAAATGTCATACAATAACGTTAATTCTTTCCCCGCCCCAGGCAGCTGCCTCCGCTGGGGACGGCTATCGTGGAATGACCTCCCCTCACACGCCTTGCGAGACCTTTTATGGTGTGACCGTCTATAAAGCCCTTAAGGTAGGCTGGAAAGAACTACACGTGCCAAAGTTTGTACCTGCGGATTAAGCAGTTTGAGATGTCGTTATTTCAGAATGGCGTACGTCATTTCGGTGTGTGTTTAGATGTTTTTATTATTACGGTCTTAAGACCAGCCTACAATCAGGGCTATTTT
>NW_015255989.1:0-473 GCF_001447785.1 Gekko japonicus
CCCGGGGGCAGAGGCCTGGACCAGCGCACGAAGGGAATGGCCGACTCAGGGACACCCCGCCAGGGCGCCACTCATGGCCGCCACACACCCGGCCTCTCCCACCGCACCGAGCGCCAGCATCTGTTGGCCCATCCTACAGTCCCCACTCACCTGCCTCGGACCCTCCTCCATGGGGTGGGGACACCTGGGGGGAGCTCACCACCACCGGTTCTATGGGGACGGAAAACGAGCGTACATGAGGTGGGAGTGCCACATGGCCCATGGGGGTGACACGCCTAGTAGCACTGGTGTCTCGGCTCATGTCGGCCTCTGGCCCATGTTGGGCGAGCTGGCAAGGAGTCGATCACACCAGACCCTCGAGGCTGTGCCACCATGTGGTCGCTCACACGTGGCCAGGGCTCCGTGCACAGCATTGCCACAAGCCACCGTGCCTGCCACCCTGCCCGACTCACTGTGCTCCCCAGGGGGCTGGG
>NW_015255990.1:0-473 GCF_001447785.1 Gekko japonicus
CTGCCTCACAACTTCAGTGACTGTGGGGAAAGGGTCTAGTCCTCCTCATGGGGCAGATTTGGTTCTGGTCTCCTTCAACTGCTGATCCATAGTCTTTGCAAATAAAAGGATTACACCTTGCAGGAATGTAATAGAAAGGCTATTCTCCTTCCACGCCCACTTGCTGAGCAAGAAATTATTTGGCAGGAGTACAGAAGTGAGTACACTAGTATGAGAGAAACAGAAATGCCGGATTTCATTACTTGCTCCTTATGCTAGCACAGCCACTAATATTACATTTGTTGACCAGCTTTCAACAACTTTGAAGAACCAAGGCATGCAAGTCTGGAAACTGGCAGTAACAAATTTCACAAAACAAGCAATTAATAAAAGAAGAGGTACCACAACTGCCGTATGCTGATAAAGGATGTTTGTGTCCATAGTTGATCAAGGTGGGCAGCCGTTTCGGTCTGAAGCAATAGAACAAAGTTAGA
>NW_015255991.1:0-473 GCF_001447785.1 Gekko japonicus
TTTAGAAAATGTATATGTTGCCTCTCCAGATACCTGTTTGAAGTGGCACATTTAGATTTAATTGGCACACACACAGTGGATTACAATAGCTTCTCTTCTGGGTTTTTTTATTACCAAAACTCTTTGTACTACTTTTTGTCTTTATTATTGTGGCACTCTGAAGATTAACAGAAGACTAACAAGTTTTGAAGCATAAGCATTTGTAGCTGGAGCCCGCATTCTGTCTTACAATGGAATATCAGTATAGTTATCACAGATTTATTAGTGTATAATGTCTTTTTTTTTCTTTCACTACTCCCCAACTTTCTTTAAGATGGGAGATGATATCTTGGACAAATCAATTTAAATTCTGTATCCTTCCTTCTATAAATGTTCATTATTGATGTAACAGGTGAACAGTACTGATTTTAGTGTGCAGAATTTGTGCACACAGCTTGAAGCTTGACTCAGGCTTTATTCTAGTCTTCTGGTAT
>NW_015255992.1:0-473 GCF_001447785.1 Gekko japonicus
AGGAGTTTCCAGCCTGGAGCTGGCAACCCGACTCCCCACTCTACTCCCCACCCGTTGCCAGGGAGGGCCCGGCAGCCCTAGCTGGAGCCCGCTCTGCCAGCTGCTTGAGTGGAGATATTTCACCATTCTAATTCAGGGTCTCATAGAGAAGGAGGGCCCTGGGCGATCAAAGTCTCAGAAGCTCGGTTTAGCGACTGTTCTGTGAACAATTCTGGCTCCATCCGTTTGACTGAGAAGGTGGGAACTGAGCTCTTGCAAGAAATGTTGACCCTCCTGATCACCTTTGCCCATGAATACTTGAAAACAGATTTGCTTGCCAGCGAACGAATATTTTTCGTTAGTATCGGTTGCTTCAAAACATATAACCTGAATGCCACATGAGCAAGATCATAACCTTCCCCCTCCCCCAATATTATTAATCCAGGCTACACGGCACCCGAGAATTCTCAATGCACAGAGTGATATATAATGAA
>NW_015255993.1:0-473 GCF_001447785.1 Gekko japonicus
TGTCTATTATACTGCATTGATCTCTTGATCTATTTTAGTTCTGTTCCTTGCATGTTTAGACAAATACAGCCCAACAAGGAAGAAGAAGTTGTCAACAGTGTAATACAGATTTCATGCTCAGATTCCAACCAATTATGCCTATGCAACAAGATGCAACTTTATTCACTCTTCTAAAGACACACATACTCATTCTATAGTCTTTTATCATGCAGCCTTAAGCAGACTTACGCCCTACTAAGTCCACTGAAGTCAGATCCTCCATTTAAAGATTGCACTCTTACTGACACAAGAGCTGAGTAAAGCCGAACTACTCCTAAAGGGAAAAACTGAAAAGAGTAATCCTGGCAATTTCATATTTATTGTTCATCCCCAACCTCTCCACTTTTTGTGTAACTTCCCAGAGTGGCTAACAACACTGAAATATATCACAAAACGGGTAAGAAATATGGTGTGGTATAGTGGTTAGAGCAGGG
>NW_015255994.1:0-473 GCF_001447785.1 Gekko japonicus
CGGGGTCAAAAAGTCTAGGAGCCTCTGCTCTAAGGAGAAAAGGAATAAGGTGAGCTGTTGAAGGTTGCCTGTGATAATCTAGAGGAGCTGGGTATTTGAATAAAACACTTAATTCCCCCTGCCCCTCTTGTAAGAAAATATGTTTGGAGCTTCCTGAACTGTCAGGTCCTGTCAGATCCTATGGAAAAGGACATTGTGACTAATTACACAGTAGCAGGCTAAGTTAATCAGCTGTCCCTTGGAACAATACACTTGCTTATCATTCTTTCTTTGTAGCTTGCCAGCTACCAGTGGACTTTTGGGAAATTCCCTGCTTCCTTGTGCAGAAAAAAATGTCCAGGGGTTGCAATATAAGGTTTTGTTTTGTTTGGATGAGAGCACTGGAGATTGGTGGAAGCTATGGAATGTTTGTTTTATTTACAGCTGTGTAAGCAGATCTTATCAAAAGCAACCAGACTCCCCCAAATGAGAGA
>NW_015255995.1:0-473 GCF_001447785.1 Gekko japonicus
AATGGTAACTAAGCATGTGCAGTGTTTCCATTTAGCATCCATTTTTATCATTAAATGGATGTAATAATGCTGTTGTGTATTGTGTATTTTATGGTCATTAGGAGACTACTATTTTGCTTAGGAGATTTTGGAAATATTTGCTGGCCATTCTGTTGGTAATCCTACCAAGGAGGATTGGTGTGCTTTTGAAAAGCCACAACCATGCTGTTCCCTAGGATTCTCAGGCATGCTTGGTCACTAAGTGCAGAACAGAGAATCGCAACACCACAAAAGTGCTCGTTGGAATTCAAACTTCCACCAGTAGTGAACTCTGCTGAGTGTGGGTGGGGAAGTTTGAGCAAAAACTTCTCATCAGCAAAGGGGGAGGCAGAGCCATGGTAGTGGACATGAACATCCATTTTCACTCATATCTGTTTGTGTTACTCCTTGGCTTTTGTGCAAGTCATTGTACAATGTCTTCAAATTCCAAGCCT
>NW_015255996.1:0-473 GCF_001447785.1 Gekko japonicus
ACAAACCTGATGAATCTCTATTTCCCCCCACCCCTTCTTGCCTTCTGTATCCCACACCCTTTTTTTTTTTTTGTGGAGAAAATAATAAAAATTTAAACCGAAAAGCTCTTTTGAACAATTGTTTTGAAAGGTTTACGGAAAGCGGGAGGAGCCTTCCTGACTTCCCCAGGCAGGCCATTCCTTAAGGTGGGGGCCACAACAGAGAAGGCAGAGGTATGGGCAGTTGTTGGTTTTGACCATTTGCAGGCCTGCTCCTGCAGAAGACCTCACACTGAGGAGGCTGTGATCTCACAAATATGAGGGTCCAAGGCCACGAAGGGCTTTGTATGGAACAGCGAATACTCTAAACGGTAGGTGTCAGAAAGAGTTAGCTTGGCAGATAACCTGAAGTAGCGAGTTTCACAGAGGACGGCAACCGTTAAAAAGGCCCTCTTTTGTGTAACTACTTTCTGAGCCCTTTTGAGCCTTCAACT
>NW_015255997.1:0-473 GCF_001447785.1 Gekko japonicus
TTTGAATGGTGTTTTGTGGTTTTATTATATTTAAGTGCACCTTTGGAGAGGCGGTGTTCTTATTATGGCTTCTCTCTTTACAGCTGTAGGCAAGGCAACGCTTATTGCATTGTATTATTGTTTTACATCCTACTGGCTGATCGGAACATATCTTACAGAAGGGCAGAACAGAAGTCTTTTAATGAAGCAAGTCATAGGTAAACAAATAAAGGATTACAGAAGCAGAGCATAGTGGAAGCAAACAGACACTCCTACAGCAGGCTGCAGCTCCCCAAAACATCAATTCTGGCAGCCTTTCCAAAGTTGCACATCTGGTTTTGGCAAATTGCAGCTAGAAAACTCGCATCACACAGTTGTCCTTCCTACTAACTTTCAGAATGCATTCTTCTGTCTGTCTGCCCACCTTGTTTCCACAGCTGGAAGGACATCACCATCTCTAAGCTCTGATGGGTTGTTGTTGTTCAGTCGCACAG
>NW_015255998.1:0-473 GCF_001447785.1 Gekko japonicus
TTTAGAAGGCTTTCTCAGATGACTGAAACAGTTGCAGGGGAACATAGAAAGAGAGGCAGTCCAGCAGGTGTAAGGGGCCAGTACCTTTAAGAGTTTTGTAGGTGATAGCCAGCACCTTGAATTGAACTCGGTCACTGATCAGTGATCAATGGAATGTCTGCACAAAGTGAGTTATATGTAGATTCTGCTTGGCTCCCAATAGCAGCTGGGCCACAACATTTTGTACCAACAGTAGTTTAAAGGCAGGCCCATGTAGTGCACATTATAGTAATGTAGCCTCAAGGATTCACGCAGGAACACCATGTCTTTTAGGAACTCAGTCTTCCCAGCCCATGTGATTTCTGCCTTACTTCCCCACTCACCACTTTGTTTTTCTCTTCTAGGAAGTGTAGCTGCTTTCGCTCACTTTTCTGCCCCTGTAGGATTGCCAGTGCTTAGGGCCTAGTCCCTTGATTGCTAGGCAACCCCATACA
>NW_015255999.1:0-473 GCF_001447785.1 Gekko japonicus
GCACAGATAAATGTGCATAAGATTAGCATTAAAAATCTATACTTGGCAGTGTAATTTCAAAAACAAGTTGGGCTAAACGAGTAGGGGCAGTGTCAGTGCATGGAGCTTAGCAGCAGGGGAAGAGGCTGGCCTGGTAGCCGGGGAACTTGGAAAAGATTTTCTGGGCTCTTATTGCCTTTTATAAAGTCTACGTATGTCAAGATGCAGGCTGTAGTCTGGTTAGTGCATTGCAGAGTTTGTTGGATCTGGATCCTTTCGAGAGAGAGACTTCACACAGCACCAAGCGTTGCAAGTGGGAACCAGTTGTTTAACAGAGCTCAGGGAGATGACTTGATGCAGTTTCCTGTTTGTGGCTATATTTATGCGTTAGCTGCATCGGTTTTGTTGCCTTGTTCCGTACGGTGGGAAGGGCGAGTTTCAGGAATGTTTATTTTAAACCAATGCCTCTTGCAAGTCCTGTTCCTGAATTAGCC
>NW_015256000.1:0-473 GCF_001447785.1 Gekko japonicus
TTCAAAAGCAGCTTCTTTAAACACTGCAGTTGTCTTTGGCCACTTTTCCTGTTTCCCTTTTCCTATTGAGATAGGTAGATGTAGGAGAGATAGCAAAAGCCTGTGTACCTTAGTTGAATTAGTAGTTTCTCCCAGCTTGACCCTTTGGCCCCTTGGCTGTTCCTGGTCACGTGGATTATACCCCCTGATCTGATTGGTCAGGATCCACTTCATCCCTTGCCAGATCTGTGCCTTTGATGAGTTGACAATCCTAGTCACTGGGAGACCAGACATAACTTTCTGCGTGTTTTTAGATAATAGTTATGGTGAAGGAAAGAATCAAGAAATATATCAAATCCACAGACTTCATGCTGGATTTAATCTGACAGGAAATCTGACATGACTAGGCCATTAATTCTACCTGAGGAATTATTTTCAGTCCATTGCATATCAATGAATGGACCGAGATGTTAGTCTGTCTGTAGCAGTAGAAA
>NW_015256001.1:0-473 GCF_001447785.1 Gekko japonicus
TTCCTGCCCGTGTGACCGGAGCCATAGATTACAAAGGGTGACAGATTTTTTAGACAATGGTTTGGATCCAATGAACTGTGAGCAGAATGAGTGCATGGAGTGCATTTCTCCCCATTTCCTCTGCAGCCCCCCGAGTAATTTTCCTGAGGGTCAGGGAGTACTAAGGAATATGGCAGCATCCAGTGCACTGGGATGCAGCTGTGATGGACAACCAGCAGAAATTTCCTCCTCACTTGTACACCAAATTTTGTTCTGTTAGCGAAACGGTTTGCACACTGTAAAAAGGAAGGACCACTTCAAACTGCAGCCCCATGTGGAGCATCTGTTCCTAAGGGCCCCTCCCCAACCCTTAGAAGTGGCAGGGATACAGAAGGAAACAGATCTGTTTTGCAAACTTATGCCATTCATGGTTCATTCGTCCCAACTCACTGAGATACATCTTCTTGCCAAGAAAATGTATAAGCAGTGTTTAC
>NW_015256002.1:0-473 GCF_001447785.1 Gekko japonicus
GTTTGTATATGGTAAAAGACAGATAATCTGCTTATGCCCACTTGCTCTCTTTTTGTTGTGTTATTTCACACTTTGTATGATCAAGAACAACTGAGCTATTCTGTGCAGGTTTTGCATCTAAGCTCCTGTGACAGAGCCAGCTCCAGATGTTTGCTGGCCCCATTAACCTTTGTCCCAAAGGTTTTGTGTTAGAGGGAATAGCTTTAGGGGGATAGACTGTTATAGCTCTTTCGATTTTTGACAGTTACCCCCAGTGTGCGGCACATTTGATGTTTTGCCAGATCATTTGATAACTGATTAGTGCCTCTTTGTTGTTGTTGTTAGTTTTATTTGTGTTTGTTATTTATTTAGATGTTTATATCTCACTTTTCTCCTCAGTGGGAATCCAAAGCCGCTTAAAACACTCTTTATCCCTCTTCCTCACACCAACAACCCTGTGAGCTGGGTTAGGCTCAGAGAGAATGACTGGCCCA
>NW_015256003.1:0-472 GCF_001447785.1 Gekko japonicus
GGCTTTTTCTACAAAAAAAAAGTCCTGGCCTAGTCATCCTCAGATGAGGATTCTCGTCCTGGGTCTGGGTCTGTCTGACCCAAGGGGAGTCCTGATAATAGCTTTGTATTTATATAGTGCTTTTCCCAAGTGATCCAACTGTTTTGCCCATAGGCTGTTTTCACACAACCTTTTTGCACTATTCAGTTGTTCTTTTTCCTCATTTAACTGCAGGTGAAATTGGAACAGGAGTTCTACATAGCACATAAGAGATTATATACAACCCATAAAAATAAACCCCATGGACAGTATCCTACTATAAGTTTACTTGGAAGTAATCCCCACAGCAAAGGTCCCACTTATTCCTGCAATTTTTCTTTTGTTCCTTTTTTCCAGGCTAATTATTGTTTTCTAAGGACTTGCTGGTTCTCTCCTGGCATTCATGAATAAATTCTTGGGGAGGGTTTGGAATAAGCAAGTTATAGTTACTATT
>NW_015256004.1:0-473 GCF_001447785.1 Gekko japonicus
GACATTCTCTGCATTGACTTAGAATCCCCTCCTAGTTTAAGTGATAGGCACATTGTGTAATTATTAACGATGGCGGAAGGCTCATCCGTTCCTGTCAGGTCCTTCCTTTGTGTGAATAACCTCTGCCCATCAAATTGATGCGCTCCCCCCGCCCCCCGGTCATTTAACCGATATTTCATTTGAATTACCTGTCAGCGCGTTCCTCCCTGTGATTGGTGGTCCTAGCGATTGCTCTCATTGGCTCAAAGGACACATTTGCCATCTTCCATGAGGAAGACTTCAATCCATATGAATATATAGATTTGGTTCGTCTGTAGGATTATGGAGGCTGGAAGCATTTGAATGTTACTTCTTTTCTTTGGGATAGAGTTCTGTAGGGAGCCCAGACAGAATGGCTGAACTTCCCGCGTCTTCCCCACATTGGAAGGAACACATGGATTAGACCAGGGGTGTCAGACATGCAGCCCAGGGGC
>NW_015256005.1:0-473 GCF_001447785.1 Gekko japonicus
TCTCTAAACTTGCCCTTTTGTACCTTCAAGATCATACTACTCATATAAATTGTTCAGGGTTATTAAGACATTGTGGCACTCACACCAAAGTTAACCATCTTCCAGTTGATTTCAATAGGAAGCATTTAGCTCTCTTATTGAAATTGATGGGGCCTGAATATGCTTACTTGTGGCTATACTTTGCTGTATGTTTTTAAATATTCTGTTTGGTGTGGTGAATTTTGCAATGGCCTTTGGTAATGGAAATTATAAATGTTAGGGTTCCCCCCCCCCATATAATGCCTTAACCAGTAAACTAATGAAATGAAATCAGTAAAACTAGAACTGAGGAATCTGAGAACTCTAGAAACATGATCCTCTGTATATTTACTTTGAAATGTCCATTTAATGTACAAAACCATGCCTATGACTGAACAGCCTAAGACAAAACAAGTGGAATGCCACAATATAAGCATCAGGACTTTCAAATTCAA
>NW_015256006.1:0-473 GCF_001447785.1 Gekko japonicus
TGCCAACAATGTTATCTTGATTTAGGTGGGTAGTTTTGAGTGGTGATTTCATAAGTGTGCTGACCTGATTAAAATGAAAGGTCACAAGCCGAAAGCAGATTAACGTGGTTTGGTGATCTGATGTGCCGCGCAAGCTGTGCTTTGTCTGCATGCATGCACACACTGTGAACATCTATTCAGAAGCATCGCTCAGTGCACAGGCTCATGCTTATAAATATCGTCTCTCAAGGCATATAATTACACCCTCTTTGTTAAAATGAAGTGCCACGCAGTCTAGTTACTGATATTAGCAATGGTATCAGCTACACTTGCCACATTTCATATACCAAGCTTTGAATTCCTCCCAAGGCCAAGCTCCAGTATTCAGAAATTCATTGTGGGATCAATAGTGAATTGATCAGAGTCCTATATTCTTTTTTGTTTCATTTCCTGTCTCACTGAGGCAAGAGAAGACGCAGTTGCTAGAGGGGGGG
>NW_015256007.1:0-472 GCF_001447785.1 Gekko japonicus
TTGCAAGTCTCAGTCCTGGTGGGAGAGAGAATTTCCCCAAGGGGGAGCTGCTGTTAAAGAGTCCCCCCTGCAGAAGGGTGCAGTGTGATGCAGGAGAACTCCTCCCCGGCCAGGAATTCTGTGCTGCTTCGCTTCCAAGATCTAAGGCACTCCGGCCAGCCGGGCTATGCAGGTCCGAGTACTGGTGCCTACAGCTTATTGCAAGTAGGATCCTGTTATATAATTTCTGTACTGCTGTAGGCTGGGTCCTCCTGTGTAATTGTGCACCATTGAGTGGTTCATGTGAGCATTTATTTATGCTTTCCTTCCGTGCAGATGTTTGGATTCCCAGTTGGTCCTACAACCCAAATTCCATTTCGTAGTTCATTCACTGTGCCGTCCTGTTGACTGGCTTGGGTCACTCTGTGGGTCACCTGCCCTGAGTCCCTGCGACAGAGGCAGACTTTATTATTATTATTATCATTATTATTAT
>NW_015256008.1:0-472 GCF_001447785.1 Gekko japonicus
GAGATGTTATAACTGCTGCTTCTGTATATAAACTTTCAGCATTAACTGTTTTTACATCATATATCTAATTCCTAATACACCATGAAGTATATGAGTAACTGGTCAGCAAAACAGAGCAGGAATATATAGGCTGGATTTCTCTACAAACCTGAAGAAAGTTCCAGGTTTGCAGGAAAATCTGAATATACATATATGGAGAATTTCTAATCCCCAAAATAATCAAAACGCCTGCAGTTTTAAGAAAAGAACACCCAATTACCTCTCAGTGGCCATACTGCTGAGCCTGCCAAGGGTTGCTTTCTGTAATTAGAAGGCCAAAACAGCCCTGAAAAAGGTCTCATCCCTCCCTGTTATCATGTCTCCTGATGGAAGAGGACTCCTTAGCAACCAGCCTGGAGGTGATCACCCGAGACTCACTATTTATTTATTTTTTATTTTATTGTGTTTCTATCCCGCCCTCCCCACGAACGAG
>NW_015256009.1:0-472 GCF_001447785.1 Gekko japonicus
ATTCAGCCAGCCCACTGCTAAAAATAAAGCCAGCTAATGTGGATCCCCCCATGCAGAAGCTCCACTTGAAAAAAGAACTGTATATTTTATTATTTCTGAACTCAGAAACTTGAATGGGTTTGCTTCAGAGAACTACTTAAATTTAGATTTATGCCTACAGATATGACACATTCATACAACTTTATTAGTATGAGAGATTACACGTTTCTTCCCATTCATGTATCCTCCAGGTGACTTGGATTATTACTGGCTGGATCCTGCCACGTGGCACAGTAGGGAGACATCCCCTATTAGTTCGGTAAGAAATAAGGAAAATAGGTCTGGGTGCATAAAATAAGATATTAACTTGTTTAGCACTTTTTGTTATGGTAACTGGTTAGAGCCTGTTCTAATGGGTTTTTTTACATGCTAAAATTAGATTATTCTTTTCACTGTAATCAAAATAAAAATCATTTTACCATATTGATAGTGT
>NW_015256010.1:0-472 GCF_001447785.1 Gekko japonicus
CTGGGGAACAGCTTTCATAAGGGTAACAGGTCATTACCCACACTGAACACGTTCAAGTAAATAGCTAATTTTGCCGGATAATGAGAGTATTAATCATGTCTGCATGGCCTGGGACACCACCAAGTCGAACACAGGCCACCAGCCACGTACGGCATCCCACTAGGAGTTTAGTAAATCTTTTCCTTTATCTGCCTGACGAGCGCTGCCAAAAACACAGGGGGTGGGCAGACACTGGGTACAATGCGATATACAGCTCCATCCGGCTTGTATGGACTGCAAGTTGTGCACACCTGATTCTCTGTATTCACGAAACACTCCAGCTAAAAACGGGACTCACACTCGTCCTATCAAAACACCACAATGTGTTA
Source organism: Gekko japonicus (assembly GCF_001447785.1). Classification (NCBI taxonomy): domain Eukaryota; kingdom Metazoa; phylum Chordata; class Lepidosauria; order Squamata; family Gekkonidae; genus Gekko; species Gekko japonicus. The sequence continues at coordinate 369 of NW_015256010.1, forward strand.
AAAATGTAAAACTTAGGATCATTTGCGCTGAAGACTTCTCTGTTCCCTACAATCCAGGAGACTCTGACCAAATTCTCCCCAAGTTGGTAAGACTGTGTGTGGGT
>NW_015256011.1:0-472 GCF_001447785.1 Gekko japonicus
TTATCTGCACCCACTGGCCTGTTCTGCAGAATCACAAGGAGTGTTTTATGAAGCACTGTGTCGGATGCTCTAAAAACAGCAGTACACCGCACACCTCGTTCCTCTTTGCCTCCCCAGTTCCCCAAACCTCAACCGGACTTCCAGAGGAAGTACGAGGAAAGCCCCTTTTGCTGGCCCGATTTGGAATCCAGTGCCAGGCAGCCTTCTTTCAAAGGGCATTTCCAGATCAAGGGGACTGCATCCTGACCCTGTTGACTTGGGCCTTCGTTTGAGCAGCGCTCTCGTTTAGAACCTTTGGGCGCATTTTCGTATTAGCACAGCTCTGCTGCGTTTCAATTATCTTGCGAGTCCCTTTCGAAAATGTGTGCCCTGCTTTCACCCCGTGTCTCACTTAAAGCCTCTGCATTAAAAGAAACACATAACAGATGCAAGTCTGCATGGCTGGCTCCCTTGGTAAGGGTTTCCCTTGCTC
>NW_015256012.1:0-474 GCF_001447785.1 Gekko japonicus
CCATTGTCGCATTCATAGAAAGCATGCGGGCTGTGTGTATGTGTGTCATGGGAAGTTATGCATCAAGTTAAATTTGATGAAGTTAAATTTGCAGTGAACAGGACTAGGGCATTTTCGGTGGTGGCCCCTACATGGTGCAAGGAGCTCCCGGAGGAGATCCGGGCCCTGCGGGACCTTTCTCAGTTCCGCAGGGCCTGCAAGATGGAGCTCTTCTGCCAGGCCTTTGAGTAGGAGCCGCCGCCACCACTATTCCATCTGTACCCCCTATGCCCTGGTGTACTAACATATGATTGCCTGGCCCCCAAGGGTGGAACGAGGCGCTTGGACACGGCTCTGAGGACAAGAACTTAGGACGTAGCTACGTGAGGTTATGATCCCCCCTTCTTGCTTAAATCTGTTTGTAATGTGTTATGATATTTTGTTGTAATTTATTGTTCTTAAACTGTATGTTATTGTTTTAACTTGGCACACAGT
>NW_015256013.1:0-472 GCF_001447785.1 Gekko japonicus
GCCTTTTTTTTTTTTAAGTGAAATGGCTGTTCCATTGGGAAATTTATGTGTAATATTTCCCAGTGGAGCAACTAGCAGTTTTCTGGGGGTCATTTCAGTTTGCAAAAATGGCATGGGGGAAGGGCTGAAGTTAAGCCCGTTCTCCACATGCACTGTAATTAGAATACAGCCCCCACATGCCTGGGAGGCACTGAAGTCTCAGTGTACATGTGATATAATGTCCTTTTGATGGTCATGAGGACTTTGTATCATGTGAATTACCCATAGTTCTCATGGCGGACAGTATTCCTCTGTCTAGGATGTACTGTTTTGGACTGCTTGCATGACTATAGCTCCATATGGGGGGGAAATCCTGCACATGGAGTAGTATATCAGGGAGAAGGCTGGGCTAGAATCTTTCCCCTAATCCTGTGCAGACATTTTATTTATGTATTTATTCACTCATTTATTTATAGTCTGCCTTTCTTGCTGA
>NW_015256014.1:0-472 GCF_001447785.1 Gekko japonicus
CCCCCCCGAGTCAATTATTCTCCAAGAACAGCAGCATATAAACATGCTGAGGAAAATTGAGGGAGGTGGTGCAGGACCAAAATACCGTGTGCTTGTGATTTGAGAGGGGTAATTTGATTTTTTCCCCCTCCCCCTATTACACTTTTATATTTATTGCAACAAGGAATACACAAAACAATTAAGGGAATAATGGTTATCTAAGGCTTTGGCTCTTGTAGCTGAATTACCGACTATTGTGGCTTTAACAATTGCATTGCTTTTCTCCTGAGCCGATATATTTTGACTCCTTGTTGGTTGAAAGATGAGATGAGTAAATAGTGGGGCTGGTCACTCTCTTGCCACCTTGCCAACCTTGCAAGGATGTTGTGAGGGTCAAATGGGGGAGAGAGAATACAGTATGCTTGCCTTGTAGGAAGAGTGGGGTAAGAATGCACTAGATAGACGTTGTGAATTCCCAGCTACCAGAGGTGGC
>NW_015256015.1:0-472 GCF_001447785.1 Gekko japonicus
AAATATTTTAAGTGCACATCTAAAAATGGACACCAACACATGTGTACCGTACAGATGCATTCAACCAGGGAATCTGGAGGGTCCAAAGCTCCTTGTTAAATGGAAACTTATATTTGCCTGTATGTAGCATTTGAAGCAAAGCCAAACAGGCTTTCTTTTGTGATTAAGATGTGACATCAACAATATACTGTCTTGGAACGCCCTGAGACCTCTGATTCCCTCTATAAACTATCATGAGGTCCCCCCATCCTCCAGGAGTAGTATTTTGGGGTATGCTTTGGGCTGCCACAGGTGGAAAGCACTGGTGAAAATTGCCCCCCCCCCTACCTGTGGAAATCTAGGTGAGATCTAAGTCATTATCAGTACTGAGCGAAAGCGTTTCCCTCAGTCCATCATCACCAATAGTAAATACTTCCAAGTAACTGGAAAATACTGTCCAAAACTACAATGGCTGCAGTCACACACACTAAAT
>NW_015256016.1:0-472 GCF_001447785.1 Gekko japonicus
ACTTTTCTTACCCTTGCTGCATCCAGAATACCTTCACACACACCCAAAATAAAATAAAATCCACTGTACATGGGCTTACTTTCTCCACAGTATTGGCTTCCACTGGATTCCTTTACTAGAATCTACAGTCTTGCCGAGAGTAACTAAGACCACTCATCACAGCTTCTTTCATTTGGATAAATATTAGTCTCCCCAGCCAAACTCCTTCCCAGCCCTCTATCACAGGGTCCACTACTACCTCCAGACCTAGCTTGGTTCCCTCATACTGCTGCCAAACTGAAGGGCACATTCTAGAGTCTCTTGACCCTCATGTGTGAAAAAGCCATTAAACCCAAACAGAATTTGAAATAATGATGTGACTATTTTTTAAAAAAAATATGGTTGTTTTCTACTGTAAAAAGTACTGGTTGTTGAAATGTAGACTTAAAAGCTCCTTGAGACACAGACCTACCTCAGATTATTCTGTAAAAAA
>NW_015256017.1:0-472 GCF_001447785.1 Gekko japonicus
GGGGGGCATAGTGCTATACTGACTGCTGTTCTGGGTTGCAGTTCTGCTTGCAGTGCATTGTGGGAAAGAGGTGCCTCCCCTGCAAGAACTAGCACGGAAGCAGCCGGAATTGCATCGCTGCGTCTGACAAAAATGGCCTGCGGAAGCTTCTGCCACAAGACATTTGTCGGTCTTTAAGGGGCCACAAAGCTCTTCATCACCCCTCTGTGTGACTTGAACAAGGGGTGGGAGTCCCATCTGGTCCATCCCGTTGCTTTCCGAGAAACCCAGTGGGATGGTGGTGTGATGTGGGGGGGAGACCAAGAGTGTGGGGTCTGGCTCGCTTTCAGACTCGTCACTCTTTGATCCCCACTCTGCAGTGTTTTGGCCTCCTGGGTGTGAACGGCGCTGGGAAGACATCAACTTTCAAAATGCTGACTGGGGACTCAGAGGTGACCATGGGAGAGGCATTTCTGAAAGGGTACAGGTAAGT
>NW_015256018.1:0-472 GCF_001447785.1 Gekko japonicus
CTTCGTTTCAATCCCATTTTGCCAAGAGCTGTAAGCACCAATCCAAGACTTCCAGATTCCTGGGCTGCTATTTACTCTGCAGGGAAAAACCAAATTGGAGGGGGGAAATGTTGTGAACAGCAGACTTCGCTGGGATTTATCCCCCAGTCCCTGGACTCTAGTCCCACTGTCATTTGAGCTTTTTACTCTGTGAAATGGAGCCAAAGCAGGCAGGATAGTATTGGATTCTCCATCAGATTCCATGCATTCTTTAAAAAAACATAAATAGTAGCTGTGGAGGACAATCTGGATTAGAGCCCCAAGACTGAGGAAAAGGGTCCTCTGTTGAAGCACCTATCATTTCCTTAATTTAACCCATCTCTTCCATAGTGCTGTTTACTTAAGATGGGGGACAAAAATCAGGTACATTTTTCTTTCGCCCACAGTGCAAACAGCAAACTGGAAACCAGAACAATTTAATTATTGGGGGGGG
>NW_015256019.1:0-472 GCF_001447785.1 Gekko japonicus
AAGTTACTGTATGGCTCGGGGAGCACCTGAACTGAGAAACAGGGTACCCCCACCACTATTGATTGGAAGTTTGAAATGAAAACTTGCTTCCTTAACTGGTTGGTGGGAATCACCTGTGCTAAGACCCCCCCCCCTTCCTTAGAGTGCAAGGAACCCTTGCAGTAGGTGTCAGTGCTCCTGACTGAAACCAAAACCTAGCCAGAAGAAGTTTCAAAGTTGTATGGGAAAATACAGCTGGTTAAAACCACTCTGTGAAACAAGCACAGCAGACTGCTTTGAACAAGCTGTTAACTATTCCCAGTGTGTTACAGCTGTGCCTTTCTGGTTTTTCTTGAGTGTAGGTTTATCCTGTTACTTAAATTATTAAAATAAATCAGGATGTTTTCAAAGATGCATCTCCTGGTTTTGGGGGCAGCTTGTCAGCCAGAGCTTTTTCCGATGACTAAATACTGTGGTGGTTCGGTTTGATAAT
>NW_015256020.1:0-472 GCF_001447785.1 Gekko japonicus
CCCACCTCCACTCCCGCACAGGGCAAGGGCAACGTTTTTGAGAAGGGGGAAGGTATGGAGTCACGGCCAACCCCCCCTGCCCTATCGTTACCGAGCTCTTTTCCGTCTCCGGCGTGCCGCGCATCCCCAGACCCGTCGCTGTTCTCCCCGGAGCCCAGGAAGTCGAACTCGCTCAGGGCGTCCTCAGAGTCCTCGTCGTCGTCCTCGTCCTCCACTTCCGGCATGAGGGGCTTGTTGGTGAGCTATAGAGAGGGAGGGCAGCGGAGCCCGGTTAGATCCTGCATCCAGAAGGAGAGCACCGGAGCTAGAGGGAATGGGGCTCTCCCCGCTTGCAGCTTCTTAGGAGGACAGCTGATCTGCAAATGGGAGGAAGCCGTCCAAAGCCCCACATGTTCCAAAACACTACAGTGAAAGAACAGAATCAGGGGTTCCAACCCATTCGTCCAAGGGTGTCAAACACGTGGCCCGGGGG
>NW_015256021.1:0-478 GCF_001447785.1 Gekko japonicus
GTTAGTGGGAGCTCGCTCACAGTTTTTTAAAGCCTCCAGCTCACGCACTTTTCTCTTAGCTCAGGAAGGAGGGCTCCAGAGCACACTAATTTACGCAGCAGCCAAATCGCTCGCTCACAACTGAGCTGGCCTCGGCTGGGAGGGCGGGTTATAAATCTGACAACAAAAATAATGCCAGTAGCTCACAAAGTAGAATTTTTGCACACAAGACTCCACAGCTTAGAGGGAGCGTTGGCTGCAACTTGATCCCACTCCCCACCAGGAAGATGCCGTCATTTGCCCAGATGACCTGCAGAAAAGAGTATTACTTTTAACTCCTGAAAAGCTAGCTAAATTTGACCCCAAATGCTCTGATAAATGTTGGAAACATGAGAATAAAACAGGATCATTCTACCATATGTGGTGGCTATGTGACAGAGCTAAGAAATATTGGGTAGGGATACATGAAACCAGGGGTCTCATCCTGTCGGAGCGCTCC
>NW_015256022.1:0-472 GCF_001447785.1 Gekko japonicus
TTCCTTCCTTCCTTCCTTCCTTCGTAGGTCTATCTCCGGGAAGCTCCCTGGCCATCAGCACAGTCTGAGATCCGCACAATTAGCGCCTACAAGACCCCTCGGGATAAGCTGCAGTGCATCTTGAGAATGTGCTCCACCATCATGAACATGTTGAGCCTGGCTAACGAGGACTCTGTCCCTGGGGCAGATGATTTTGTCCCCGTCCTCGTGTTTGTGCTCATAAAGGTAAGTGCACTCCTGCTCTACCACCTCTCGTTCTAAAGCCCTGGCCAGAACGTGGTTTTGCCCTCCGGTCAGCCAGGGGCAGACCTTTTCAGGGCATCGTTGAAAAGGTGGTGGGCTCAGCTTCCCTGCCCCAAACCTGCAAGAGTAAATTGTACCTTCCCCATCCCAGCAATCTGCAGGCCCCAGTATGATTGGGGAGGAGCTCTTCTCTCTAATGCAGTATCCAGTACAGGGCAGGGAAACAGCC
>NW_015256023.1:0-472 GCF_001447785.1 Gekko japonicus
CCAGGAATTTCCCAACCCAGAGTTGGCTGCCCTGTGACGGCCTGCACTCCTCTGGCAGGCAGGCTGGCCAACGAGTGAGGCCGGGCACCTCTTTCTTTGTGCCCCTCCGGCCTACTTATTTATCCGCAGATCCGCACCCGGCATCCCAAATAAATCTGCAGCTGATGGGAAGGGCCTGACGCAAGCTTGGCTGCTCTCCCAGGAGGAGCAGCACTGCTTCCCCACGGCCCAGTTAGCGACGTGGGCCCATTCATCCCACACCCAAAGGCCTTTCATCAAAGGTCTGTATGCCAGAGTTGGCCTCGCTCCAGGCCCAAGGAAATGCCAGCACGGACTCTGTCCCGCCACGGCAGGACCGGCACAGAAATCTCACAGATAAAAAGCAGCTCTCTGAGGGCTGGAGGGCTGACTATTCTGGCAAGGCCCAAGCCAGCCCAGGGCAGAGAGAAGACTCAAGAAATACCCAGTCAAA
>NW_015256024.1:0-472 GCF_001447785.1 Gekko japonicus
ATCACAGGGAGATGCCCTCCTAACTGTCCTACCAATCAAAGAAGCTCGTCTGGGGAGTATGCGAGCGAGGGCCTTTTCGGTGGTGGCCCCGCAATGACGGAACAATCCGCTGCACTGGGAGGTGCACCTGACCTTTCGATCTTCAGGAGTCAGCTAAAGACAGCTTTGTTTGGGCCTGCCTTTGACTAACTTAGTTTTTTATATACAGCAGTCCTAGTGGATATTTTTTTAAAAAAAAAATCAAATTTTAATAACTGATTCAACCATAACATATCACCAACAACATAACATGATTACATCTTATAGGCATATACATACCCAGACTAAAACCTAATTTTGCAATACATATTTTAGGAACAGACCTAAAAACGAGATAAATTCCAGGTATTTTGAAGATACTTTACATTCCGCAGAGGGATTCTTATTTACATAATCTAGAAAAGGTGGGTTGAATTAGGGGGGCCAAAAGGAA
>NW_015256025.1:0-472 GCF_001447785.1 Gekko japonicus
GTCAGATCTGGCCCTCATAACAAATGGGTCCAACACCTCTGAGCTCGAATCTCCTGCAGGCCATCACAGCTCCCCTCTGAAACGGCTACAGGAACAGAATCTTCTTCCTCCTGCCACAGTCGCTTTGGAAGACATCCTAGCTCCATCTCAATGCTCATTCCATATTTCATCTTCTCCTCCCTCTTCTCCCCCCCTCCTCTGACTCCTCCACACTGCTGAACTTTTGACACCCAACATTAGCTGTGAGGCAGCCTCCGCAGGGTTCTTCGATAGTCTCATCAGGGCTGGCTCTAAATGCAGAAATGTCAAGGTTAGCGTCAGAAGAGAAAGTCACTGCTACTGCCGCCGCCGCCTGGAGACACAAAATGTTTCACCGACACAGTGAGCCGGGCGCTTTCTGCCACTAATTGAGCGCCTCTTTTCACCCTGAGCGATGGCACGATGACAGGAAGCACAATCAAGCTGGACGATA
>NW_015256026.1:0-473 GCF_001447785.1 Gekko japonicus
TTATTGCAGTCACACACTGTCTCGACACACTGCTCTTCCTGTCTCCTTGCTAACCCCCCAACAGAAGCAGGAGACAGACCCCTTTTCGGGGCAACACAGACCATTTGAGGTAACAGAGGGAGTAACGGAGAAGGAGGGGGTGAAGTTTGTTGGTTTCTCAGAAACCTCCGGTTGGTCACTGTAGAAAATGGAACCCTGCACTAGATGGGTCCCCAGGTCATAGCCTGCCTATCACATCAGCACACAGAAACACACACACACAATTTTGGCGGCTCTGTATGTGTCGCCATACTGGAAAGGTTGAGAACGGCTGCTTTCAGGGAATAAACCTGGGGAGGGGAGTCCCAAGGGCTGGGGGCTCTGGGCGTGATCCGCGGCAGCAGAGGCAGACGGGGGTTGGGTCTGTCTGAGACCCAGAACCAGCACGGAGCCAACAGGTGCTGGAGCAAGCTCGAGCGTGTCCAGAAGAGGGC
>NW_015256027.1:0-472 GCF_001447785.1 Gekko japonicus
ACCACTTGAGCCACCGCAGCTCCGTTTCCTAGCATAGGGGAAAACAAACAAAATCCCCAGGGAGCGAAGACTATAAAGAGATAAAGAGAGCTATAAAGCCCAGGGCACCTAAATTACGAGCAACTACAGCATTTATTCAGACGAGGAAAGATGCTGTTTTTTGGCAGCAATGGGGAGAAACAGCTGGCAATGATTCCCAGAGGTGGCCTGCTGAAAGGAGCGGTGGAGTGCATGGCTTGTGCAGAGAGAACCTCAGGGCTAGCCAAGGCTTCTGGGAAAAGATGTGCTGGAGAATTTGTAGAGCCGCTGCCCACAGGAGGCAGGGTAGATCAGCGTCAGAACACTTACCCCATGCCGAAGGTCCCGGGTTCTATTCCCACCGCCTCCATCTCTACACCTGGTAAAGTCACAGGGCTCGGTGGAACCCTGTTGGTCCTTGGAGCGCCAGCATGGTGTAGTGATTAAGAGCGGC
>NW_015256028.1:0-472 GCF_001447785.1 Gekko japonicus
AAATGATGGTAGATGGAAGCAAAGGGGCTTTAGACAGCATGCAAAAACAAAACAGACTCAGAGTCCGGATTTGCACCCTCGCTAGAAATCTTCTCCCCTGTTGCTGTACCTTGAAGATCCCGATCCAGTCTCTAGCCGAAGGTTTCATACCCGGGGGAAGGTTGTAGTGACATTCCACCTTGGTGTGGGGGACATAGTTTGGAGCCACATTTAGGAAAGCCACGCTGGGGTGGGACTGCAGTTCTTCCATCCTGGTGGCCTGACGCTGCAAGGCAAAGAAGGGAAGGTTGAGGGTCAAAGAAGGGTTGAGATCATGCCTGGAAACTGCAGCTCTGCAGATGTGGGCTTTCCAGTACAAAGGACAAACACATCTCAGGACTTTGGCCCAGATTCGGGTAGCACTGCAGGGCCGCCATATGATGTGACTGGGTACAGGCCATAGCCAGGTAGGTTGCCAACTCTGGGTTGGGAA
>NW_015256029.1:0-472 GCF_001447785.1 Gekko japonicus
CATGATGACATCACCCAAAAGCAATGTCATTGTGCCGGGCACATCACGCAGTGATGCTCTATCACTTTGGCCTAAAACTCTGTGATGCATGACGTGCCTGGCATGATGACATCACTTCTTGGTGACATCATTGCCCCGACGATGTCAACACGGGAGGGAGCTGTTTGGGAGTGGGACTTCCCCCACCAGCCAGCTGGCCAGTGGCAGGTTGGAGTTCCTGAAATTGGGGAACTCCTGTCCCGACTGGGGGTCTGGCAACCCTACTGGCAAAAGAACTAGCTGGGGCCTGACATTGGAGCCGCCATGGAAAGATGGCTGCCTCCACAGCCACGGCTGAAGCCAGGGCAAGCCCAGAGGGGCCTGCGCAAGGCGAGTAAGCCCAGCAGTAGCCCAGGCCCAAAGGCCTGGCCTTAGGAGGGCCATGGGAAGGCAGGGTCAGGGATTGAGGACCAGCAGCCCACCCTAGCCCAGC
>NW_015256030.1:0-472 GCF_001447785.1 Gekko japonicus
GTTCCTGCCCAAAAATAGCCCTGCCGCTATTATACCTTCTCTGGTTATTTAGTTGGTTTTGTTTTTTTCTGTCCTGCTGCACAATTTGAGTGGTTGAATGGTCCTAGGCATTCTAACAACCTGTGTAAAAAAATATATATTAAAGGTTGCCCTGAAAGGTTTATTTCTTGCTATGCCACTCTCCTGCATCCTCAGTTTCCATAGCCATTCCAACAAGCTAAGTCTCCTCAGCGCCCCTTCCCCATTCTTCATGGTGCCATCTTTTTGATTTGAAAAATATTAGTTTTCGGGGTCAGACCAGCAAGGTGAAACCAGGTAAGAACCCGGCAGGTTGGAGATGGAAGCAGGACAGAATCTGAGAAAGAACACGGACAGAATCGAGTGACCCTGGCACAATCTGGAACTTACTGGAATTTTTCACTGACTCCTATGAGCTGAGAACATAATTGTGTGGGTTTTTTTTTTTTTTTCA
>NW_015256031.1:0-472 GCF_001447785.1 Gekko japonicus
AGACTAACACGGCTACCCATCTTGATGTTTAGTTGGGTTGTTTTTCTTTTTCAAAATGCTGTTTTGCTTCTGGTGTGTTGTGAAATGGAAAATGCAACAAGATGGCTTTTCGTCCCAACGATTACCATGGTGTTAGCGATATCCGACTTTATGAATGGCAGGAAGAGAAAAATGAAGACATCTTGTCTTTTCCCACTTTGCTTCCTCCCCCCTTTATCGTATCAGCAAGCCTGGTGTAGTAATTAGGGCATCAAACAAGGATCTCGGAGACTCCGGTTCAGATCCTCACTCTGCTGTGATGGTTGCTGGGTGGTCTTGGGCGAGCCACACCATTCTAGCCTAACCTACCCCACAGCATCGTTAGGATAAAATAGACCATACTAGGCTGGTGCTCGAAGTACACAGCCCTGAGGAAGATGTAAGAAAAGCTTCCCCTTCTCTCCCAGCCCCAGCTCAGCAGCTGCACGTGGCA
>NW_015256032.1:0-472 GCF_001447785.1 Gekko japonicus
AGGATGGAACAGTAAATTCAATAGCTTTCCAGGGGTTATTCAGTTATCATTGCAGGAGTGATTTTTGGAGCAGAGTATCGGAGAAATTACTCTAGATGCAAGGAATTCTTCCAGTTCTTCTATCATTGATGAAGATCTACTTGCTCAAAGCACACTGGGTTTTACAGTATCAGTTTCAATACAAGTTTTCCTTTGGACCTGCTGGATTTTCCTTTGAACCTTTTCCCAAAAAATTTTCTTGATGGATCTACTAAAGGCATCCAATACAGCACAGAGCTCTCCAGCTCTTTCTTACACTAATGGCTCTGGCCTAAATAAGAACAAAGGGTTTAACATCTCATACCTGCCTGGAATGTCACACCTAAAAGGGACAGGGATATAGACTGGGAGAACCAAAAGCTTTACCCAAATCTGGATGTTTTTACCATCCAGATTCGAGGGGTTTGTCCAGTGTTCCCTCTAAGCCGAGTTA
>NW_015256033.1:0-472 GCF_001447785.1 Gekko japonicus
GTTCTGGGAAAAGTTAAAATATATGCAGGACCCCTGTCCTATCAAACCTAAACCAGTCATGCTGCCTTAGCAACATAGAATGCATTATTTATAACCTAATTAGCATATAAAATTGCCATATTTGATATATTTATGGAATTTAAAAGGTATACATACCTTAGCTTTCTACAAGCAAAATTGCTAATATACCCAGTTCTTAACGCGGCAAGCTGACGGTTCCTGTGCTGTGGTAGTGCACGTATCTTAACTTTTGCTATAGACAAAAAAATAGGAGTTAAACAGAAGACACAAGCTGTGTGGCAAACTATTCTTTAGTTTGAAAAAGGTTCACGCAAAGGGCCAGTCATACTTATGTGCACATCTAGGGTGTCATTCCAGGCCGATGCTGTCTTCTTTCTTCCCCGGCTTCTGTGGGTGCCGGTTAGGGAGATCTCTGTTCTCCTCAGTGAGGTTCCTGGAGTTTTCCTCTGTG
>NW_015256034.1:0-472 GCF_001447785.1 Gekko japonicus
ACTGGCAGAGTGATCTGCTCACTGAAAGGGTTATCAGCGGAGTTTCTATTTCCAAATGTTCTAAACCAATCTACCAAAAATGTCACTACTGTTGTACCAATTCTGCACTGGAGTCTACTGACATCTGGTTGATCTGATGCTCCAGAGTCTAGACAAAACTGATCCAAACCAAGAAGGACTGTTGGGCCATCTAAACTGTGGCACGTCTTCAACATTTCCAGATAGGCTCTTTCCAAGCCCTGCTGCGTGATATCCTTTAAAAGTGGAGATGCCTTGAATTCAACCTGAGGACCTCTGGCACAGACAATGGGTGCTCTCCTGAGTGGGAACCAGTTACTTGAAGGATTCTGGCCACATTCACATTTCACTTCAATATGCTGAAATGTGTTAACGTTGTTGAAAATGGCTGCTGCATCTCTGTAGTACTAAATCTTTATCACATAGGCCATCAGGGGTCATTTTGTAGAAAAAG
>NW_015256035.1:0-472 GCF_001447785.1 Gekko japonicus
ATGCTGTTCTAATGTATGCATTCTCCCTTGCCTTGTAAAAGGCAGGTACATGGGAATCTGATGTGGAAGAGGTCCTCCATGACACCCACAAGTGCTTCCCCAGGCACCCACCATATGCTTCAAGAAAGAAGGTGGGGCTATTTTGGAAGAAGGATCAGCTGCCTCCATACATATATAAGGACTTTTCACTAGGATCCTCCTGATTGCTCTGTCGAAGGAACCAGGACTCTTTAAAAAGAGTGGATCAGTTGTGAGGTGATGATGGCTAGGGATCACCAGAGCAGTGGCGTACCCCCTTCCTCCTCCCCACTTGCCTTCTTTCTATGTTTTATCCTCCCTTCCCCCTTTGGTCATCTTCTTCTTCTGTTTGCATATTTCCCAACCCCCTTCCTCTTGTGTATATGTATGCCTGGCTTTGACTCCTGTGGCAACCATTTTGTAGTGGTGCCCAACAATGTTCCCTCTAAGCTGA
>NW_015256036.1:0-472 GCF_001447785.1 Gekko japonicus
GTCCTCATGGACCATTAAGGGATATAGACCCTAAAATGTGATGGCGGGGTTGTCAGCAATAAGATTGCTAATATATTAACCCTACTCCTGTGGAATGGTTTCAGCAATTCAAAGTATTCTGGCCCAAACATTTATCTTCAGTCTACAACTGGAGCGAAGCTTTTGCAGCTCTATTCTTCTTGCCAGTCAAAACTTCTAAAAGCTTCTTAATGCAACAGGATCCACTTCTCCAGAGCTGCTCTAACAGCCCTCCAGATGCTTGGTAAGAGGTCACTGCTAGCCTTGCCCTCTCTCAGCAGGTCGGCCACACAGAAGCAGGGGAGAAGATAGGCCAGAAATGAGACTGAGGTCAGATACTAATTGTGCCCCTTCCACAAACAGTGAGACCTTCATGGCCAATCCTTTGAGCTCCTGTGTTCCTGCAGCACGTATTGGATTGTGTCATTAAACTTTTTCTAAAGTTATCTGAATG
>NW_015256037.1:0-472 GCF_001447785.1 Gekko japonicus
CTCCTGCTCAGAGCTCAGCTGGGTCTGTTGCATGGTCAGTGTAGAGACAGCATTATTACTAACTTATTTGGTTTTGACCAAGTCAAGAAGCATCACCAAGGTAGCTTTCTGTTATACCAGCCTGTCCCCTCAGGACCTCAGATAACACAGCTCTGGCCCAAGACCAATGACTGATTAGGCAACCAAGTCCCATTTCTCCCCTGGGGCATGGTTACAACATCACTAGTTAGAAAGAAGTATTAAGATCCTTGTAGGAGAGGATGTTCCCTCATACCTCACCCCCAGAGATGGCCAGGGCTGGTGCCAGGGTTGTTGGGGTTTTTTGCACACTAGGCAAGGCTACCTTCTGGTGCCCCCTGTGCCCTCCCCTGAATGTTCAAACATAAATGTATTTTAGGAAGAATGAAAAACACAAAAGACAGCCTGTACAGGGTTTACCCACCCAGTGTCAGGACCCACAGCAAAACAACGA
>NW_015256038.1:0-472 GCF_001447785.1 Gekko japonicus
CATTGGCGTCTCTTATGTTCTTAAGGGCAAGACGTGGGAAGGGGAGGTGTTTAGCTTCCTTCACTCTTGTTTAAACGTTAAAAAAATGGTTCCCCGTGGATCCCTTATTCCCCTCCCGAGTGAGGTTAATATCTTCTGACGGGTGGTGGTGGGGGTTTCTATGAGCATGTGGTGCAGCTAGCCAGCTTCAATGCTTGCACGTGAAAGTAGGAGACTGAGATGTCTTGATCCTCATAGCCGAAGAAGGGGGGAGACATTAACTTCCTCTCTCTCCGCTGCGTTATCACAGGAGGAGAGGGAAAACACAGGAAGGCTTGGCTCTCTCTCTCCCCCTCTCCAACCCTGTTGCCTGCAAACAGTAAAGCTCTCGTCTCCCCTGCCGTGCTCGTCTATTGGGATGCACTTTCAAAGCCCAGAGACAGCACACTGACAGGCCGAAAGCTAAACGGCAAGGATGAAAGCACCAAACGGG
>NW_015256039.1:0-472 GCF_001447785.1 Gekko japonicus
TAGAGCTACCTGTGTCACTTCCTTTTTTTCCCTTACCTGAAGTGATGCAATGCCACAATTTGCCTCACCCCCCTACCATATTCCCACCCACTGGCCTCCCACTGGTTCCCACTCACTGCCTGTCAACCCTTTGTTCAATGTAACCGCTTTGTATATTTGAGTCTTAATTACTTCGGTCCACTATCTGGGATTTCGAGCATCGAACGTTACGTGACTCGTGACTTTTGGATTGTGTTTGAGGGCGTTTTCTGTCATCTGGATTGCACTGATGGCTCTGGGAGAGAGAATGGTATCTAAGCAGTCTTCTCTTGCATTGGGACCAGAGAGCCTTTCCCTTTATCATTCTGTGATTAATATTGCCCAAAAAATTAGCAGCAAAAAAGAAAGAAAAAATAGTGATGCGTGAACTAGGAGAGCAAAGCTGCAAGAAGAATGTCAACGCTTACGACTGACTAGGAAGAACGGTGTTGCC
>NW_015256040.1:0-472 GCF_001447785.1 Gekko japonicus
ATCCAATCCCCTCTTGAAGCTGTCTATGAGTCTGAGTTGTGAATTCTCAAGGCCTCTTCTTGTTCTGTCCCAAGCTCTCTTGATAGCCTAAAACCATTCAAGGAGGAGAGACCGAGAATCGCTAGCCCACCACCTCTCAGAAGGAACAACAGAATTTACAGGAAACAGTATTGTTGGTAGAATTAGCAGTCATATCTGTAGATCTTGGCTTGGAAAAAATGCAATCCACCTGACTTCATCAGAGAGACAATCCACACGCCAACACACCATTTGCAGTTGCCCACTATATTTCCTTCCCATGTTCTCTTCCAGACATTGGCCACCAAGAAACTGGTGCATGAACAAGGACCACTTTGTGAAGCCCTCCCATCTGGCCTAGAGATATTCCTGAATTATTACTTTTCAGTCCAGTAAGCAACTTAGAGACCAGGAAGAGTTCCAAGTTACAAGCTTTGGAGAGTCAAAGCTCCCT
>NW_015256041.1:0-472 GCF_001447785.1 Gekko japonicus
ATAGATTTTATTTACCTAGTTTTAATCCTGATCTTATCTTACTGCTTTTATCTGTAGGATATGTCATGTTGCTATGAGTTAAGTATTTTATTGATGGCTCTTATACTGTTGGATTTTATATATGTTGTTTTCTATATCAAAAGCCTAATACCTGGGGGGTGGCATGAAAACCCTCCAAAATGAAATAAATACAGCCTACCCTGACTGGAAACAGGTTTTCACAGTCTGAGGAGGCAGTGATCATTCCAGTTTTGCTTCCGGAGACTTCCTGCTGGAATCTGACACCTTCCATAAACAGCACATTGCTCTGCCACTAGGGCCATTCCACATTAAGAGCCACAGTACATGTCACGATGGACGCAGGTCTAACCTCCGGCTGCCAACACCATTTTAGGGGGAAACTGGGCCATTCAAAAATTGCTGTGAGGGTCCAGTGGGCCAGGTGATCTTCTCTCCCCCCCCCCCCCCCCCC
>NW_015256042.1:0-472 GCF_001447785.1 Gekko japonicus
TCAGTATAAATATCGCTCTACAGCCAAGCGCAATGAGGGTCCTACATTAAAGGGTAGTGAGATGTTTGTAGCCCGTTCCCCTGTCCCTGTCCACATTTTGGTAACAAACCTCTGTTCATTTTTGTAGCTGACTCAAGGGCGAGAGGGCAGGAAGACTCTCAGAGTGGCAGTTCCCATGAGGAAAGGCATTTATCATCATCACGCCTAATCAGGGAAAAACCGGACAAGTGAGGCTTATTCTATTTTACCATGTCCTGTTTGATGTGGTTCATCAGGAGAGGTCATTTAATTTTAAAGGATCAGAGCTTGGTTAGCCCTTAGGCATTTATTAAAAAATCAAAATCCAGGAGAAGGGAAATTTTTCTTTGGGAATTCATCTACGTCATCGTACTGTCGGTGGTTTCCACTCTTGCACTCTGGTTCAAAGCAGGGGGGCTCTATCAAAGCAGGGAGAGCCAGTTTGGTGTAGTGG
>NW_015256043.1:0-472 GCF_001447785.1 Gekko japonicus
TTCAAACGCCTTGCGAGCTGGTTCTTCTGTCTTCGGGTTGTTTCTCCGAAAAAACAGGCAGGATCTTCCTCCTCACTCTCTTCTCCGGCTTTTTGAGCTCTCTTCCGGGTCTTCGCTTTCCATTCATTATCCGCAGCTGCCGCTTACGTCCTCCGACACGCCTTCCCGATAAAGTCCCAAGCTTTTAGAATGATTTTTCTCTTTTTATATCTTTCGATTTGAAAATAAACGCTGTCGTTCTTGTAGCTGGGCCCCTTATCCACATCTCCGCTTTAAGGCATTTTCCTCTTTAATTGCAGCTCAGAGTCTTTCAAAGTAAAAAATTTCCAGAAGAGACTATCAATCAAACCGGAAGGTCCTCCCTTCTTGTTGCGCAGTTCTTTTTTCAGCTCCGACATCTTACTTATTTTGTTTACATTAAGCAAAGTTCGCAAAGCTCAAGCAAAGATAAATCTTCATAATTTTCTTTCAA
>NW_015256044.1:0-473 GCF_001447785.1 Gekko japonicus
TCCTCTTCTTCTCCTTCTCCCCTCCTGCCCGGGGAGAGAAATCCCTTCAGAAATCCCTCTTCTGAACACAGCCTCAGCTGTGATTAAAATGCCTTGACTAAAAGGTTGGGATTCACTGCCAGAGGGTGTAGTGATGGCCACAGGAACAGGCCGCTTTAAAAGGGGATTAGACAGATTCACGGAGGATATCAGTGGCTCCTGGCCCTGGTGGCTGAGGGGAACCTCCACATGCAGAGTCACTAAACCTCTGGATTCCAAGAGCCAGAAGGCAACATCGGGGGTAGAGCCTAGAAAGGTGGGGTTAGGGTAGAGGAGGGACCTCGGCAAGGGACAGTGCCGTAGGGCCCATCCTCCAAAGCAGCCATTTTCTCCAGGGTATCTTACTTGGGTGATCTGGAGATCAATTGTAATAGCGGGAGATCTCCAGGTGCCACTGAGAGGTTGGCAGTAGGCTTGCCAAGTCCCACCGGGGG
>NW_015256045.1:0-472 GCF_001447785.1 Gekko japonicus
GGCCTGATCCAACATTGACTTCTTATGTTCTTATGTAGGAAAATTATGTAAGTTGCTTTGAGTCCCCATTGAGGAGAAAGGTGAGATATAAATAAAGTAAATAAAAAATAAAGATGAAGATGGGGGGAGATAAAAGAATGGTTGGTTGATTGGTTGGTGGATGGTGCTTCTTCGCTGCCTCCATGCGGAAGCCTGTCGGGGGGGGAGAAGCGACCCCTGCCCTGCCCCACAGCACCCCCCCTCTTCCTGCCCTCTCCTGGCTCCCTCTCTCCCCCAGTGCCGGCACCCATGTCTGCAGGCTGTCGGTCCATGCCTGTTTCAGTCCGGGCCCTCCCCCAAGTGCCCAGCTCTGCAGGGCACAGGAGGACCCCGAGCGGCCCAGCCAGCTGGGATCTATGTGGGGGAGCCTCGAAAGTGTCCGCCAGGAGTGGTGCCGGGCTTATAGCATGTTAAAGACCAACAGAATATGTGG
>NW_015256046.1:0-472 GCF_001447785.1 Gekko japonicus
CTCATGCAGTGGAAACACTGCAGAACTTCGATTTATGGATTCCGCTGCTTGATAGTCAAACGCAAAAAGAAACTGATTTTCTAAATGAAGTTCACTGTTAATAAACTCACACAGAAATAATTCTCACATACCCCAAATCTACCTGTAGGACTGAAGAATAAAGCAACTTACTCCAAATAGCCTTTTTTGGAGGCCACATGAATGGGCAACAGTCCATCCTTGTTGGTTTTGTTAGCATCCGCACCTTGGGACAAGAGAAACTTCACAATAGTTTCATGCCCATTTTTAGAAGCTTCATAGAGAGCAGAGGCCTTATCACTGGCTTGGGTATTGATTTCAGCACCTGGGTGGGGGAAAAAAGGATGTGCAAGAGTCAGCCCTCCAGATCTTTGAGTAACAAAGGTGAAACTGTGGTACACTGCTTATAACTTGGTATATACAAGGGATGGGCACAAACCGTGAAACAAACCGC
>NW_015256047.1:0-472 GCF_001447785.1 Gekko japonicus
CCCCCCACATTCCACATCTCTTTCCTCCAGAAGCAGAAAAGGAATTTGACCAAAGCATCTATGAGACAGAGTTATGCAACTCCTATGCTGAACTGTCGGTTTAAAAACTCTGTTTATTGTGTGGATTACTTCATGTTTTTCCTTTTTTAACATTTTACTTCTTAATGATTAAATAAATAAATAAATGCTGCCAGATATCTGCTTAAACTTGAAGCCGCCTTTGGCTGCTTTGCACTGATTACGTATCAGAGAGAAAAAGAATTAAAGAACATCATACAGCATTTAGTGTAGTTCACTGCTGTTGTTAAACTGAGTCAGGACTATATTGCATCAGACTGCAGGTGGGAACCCGCATGACTGAATGATCCTCCACTCAGATGTTTTCCTACATATAGACTACTCTAGTCAAGGAGGCATCTTTTGGACATGCTAAAGGTATTTTGTTTTTAATGGTAGGGGGGAGATTCTACCA
>NW_015256048.1:0-472 GCF_001447785.1 Gekko japonicus
AAAGCAGCGGCACAAAGAGAATGAAAGGGCTCTTCCCCCCACCCCCGGCCACCCCCCCCAAAAAAAACCCTCAACCATCAGGAAGTAATTTAATTACACAACAACATTTTCCAGAAGTGAAACAGTGGGTCTCGCTGGAAAAAAATGTGGAAACGTTTAACCAGAACAGTAGAGCGAGGCATTAGAAGCCCGCTTTTATGGATTTAACTCTGGAGAAAATATGCAAACCGTTAAGCCCTTTCAGTCATTCCTAAAAAAAATCACAATAGTGGGATAAAAATCAAGAGGCCTCATGTTTGTGGCCTGTTTCCCACGACAGGGACCAGGAGTGGTTGGAGGGGCTGGAAGAGGATCGGGGGTGGTGGTGGGGGGGAGGACCTGGTTCAAATCCTCACACTGCTGTGAAGCTTGGTGGGCCAGCCTGGGCTGTCACACCCTCTCAGCTCACCTACCTCGCAGGATTGTTGTGAGG
>NW_015256049.1:0-472 GCF_001447785.1 Gekko japonicus
GACATTGCACCTGGAACTTCCAACACTGAGACCTGATTGGCCTCTGCCATGTCGCCTTCCCTCTGGTGCGGCATGTTAACCAATGAACACACCTCAGTACGAGTCTGTCTTCTTTTTGTTTGAGAAGCCAAAGGGAGTGTGAGATAACTCTTGTTTACTCAACTGTGACTTACCATGCACTGTTGCAAGTCAAAGCCATTGCTGATACTAATTTTTTCTTTCGGTTTCACAGCAACGCACAAGATCCCCAAAAGCTGTTGCGGGTCCACGCCCTGTAGTGGCCGAAGGCGTCAGCTCCGGGACAATAAAATGCAAACTCCCACATGGAGAAACCGGAGCGGTCCTCCTTACAAACCATCATTATGACCCAAAGCTAGCAGTAATCTTATCTCTACAAAAATGCCCACAGATAAATAAGCGAGGCCTTTTCACAGCCCCACAAGACTGAACCTCCTGATGGCACCTGGTATTT
>NW_015256050.1:0-472 GCF_001447785.1 Gekko japonicus
CCTGCCCAAAAATAGCCCTGTTTTTACCCTTCCTCCAAAAAGATCAGAAGGCATACAGGATACTTTCTCCTCCCCTTTATCCTCACAACAGCCCTGCAAGGCAGATAAGTCTGAAAGTGACTAGGCCAAAGTAACACGCAGAGCATCATTTCTTGGAAAGCATCTGAACGTAGAGCTCCCTGGTTCTAGCCCTGATGCACTTACACCACACTGGCTCCCACTGCACATGAAGAAGTCACACGGGACTGAGAACCATCACATGATGTAATTTATAGAGGCCATGGGCGCTATGGTTAAGTTGCATCAAGTTTCTAGCTTAAGGAGGAGTCGGATTTTTGTGGGAAAACATTTTTGATGTGTAAAAAGGAGATTTGGGAGCAGAGTACCAAATATTTTATAGTGCGGGGGGAAACCCTAAACCTTCCTTTTTTGCACTATTTTGTTTCTGTATACTGCGGATCTCAGTAATTAT
>NW_015256051.1:0-472 GCF_001447785.1 Gekko japonicus
AAAAAAATCAATTTCGGCAATAATAATGTTTTATAGAGCTCAATTTTTTCTAATAGTGTGAAGTTCAGTTTACTCCATTTAGCTAAGATTTCATTATATTCTAGGTTTAACGGGTTGTAATTGGCTGCATATAATTTGTTTATGTCAATCGGGATATTAATACCTAAGTGTTTCCAGGTGTCCTTTACCCATTTAAAAGGGTATTTTTGTGAGATTTGTTCCTTAACCTCTTTTGATAAAACAATAGGGAACAGCTCTGATTTTTGCATATTCATTACAAACCCAGAAACCTTTCCAAAATCACTTATCTGCTGCAAAAGGGGTTTCAAAGTATATAATGGTTCTTGTAAATAAAAAATCGCATCATCCGCGAATAGACTCATCTTGCACCTTTCTTTACCAATTTCTACTCCCAAGATTTGTTTATCTCTCCTTATAGCCCATGCCAGAGGTTCAAGAGAGAGCGCGAATA
>NW_015256052.1:0-472 GCF_001447785.1 Gekko japonicus
CACACACACACAAACACATATTCCATTTTATCTTTGGATTTGTACATGCTGATAAATAAAAGAACACTCCTGCTTATGGAAGCCTTCCAAGAGCTTCAACAATAATTCCTTTTACAAAGCTCAAATGCCCCATATTATTTATACCCATGTTAACTATTGAACAACTACACACTGCGGCATCGTTTCCACAGAATAATCGCAGAGCTGTCGGGAAGCCATGTTTCGTTAAAGCCACGAATATAACATTAACGAAAGAACTGAACTTTCCAGGAGACTTCAGCACAGAATTTAAGCAACACGCCATATGTTGTTTTTTTGAATGCACGCCAGTGACTCTACAGATTATAAGGGGCAATTGCTGCTTCTTTGCATATGTGCCATTCTGGCATAGCAAAGCAGATAGCACACCATTTAATCAAGTGCTGTGTTTCTACACTTGGTACAAAGAGCCTAATTTGAAAAGATTTGTGGG
>NW_015256053.1:0-472 GCF_001447785.1 Gekko japonicus
ATCCAGCTGGGCTCTTCATATGTTCTTATATTCTTAATTGGGAGACTTTCTGCTATCTGCCTTAAATTTATGAAGGAATCCATGAGAATGTCATTCCAATTGAGTGTGCAAGGGGTTGATATGCCCAAATGTGCTGCCCATAGGAATCAGTGAAGTGGGCTGAATCTGCAATATGACTAGGTATACTCAAAACGTACACATTTGGCTCATGGTCTGTTCACCAGTGATGGACAGGGAGCCAATTTTTGAACACTTCAAGCCTGTTGATTAGACTGCTTTTCACTATTCAGAGTGTCCAGTGCAATTGGCAATGTTTCATATGCACATTTTCACACAGCCCATTGTGTATCTTACTTTCCCCCTCCCCCTTTCCCAACAGACCTGTAGTCAATGCATGCTGCTCAGCAGACAATCATAATATAAACAGGTCAATCATTCAGCAAGCGATTATAAATAAATACTGTATTTTTTT
>NW_015256054.1:0-472 GCF_001447785.1 Gekko japonicus
TTCCTGCCCAAAAATAGCCCTGGACTTCTTCAGAGAGGTAGTTAAAGGCAATTTTATTTTTCAGAGGGGATTTGGATCCAGTGGTTTCCCTTCGTCGCCAGTAGCTCAACGGCCGGCTGTTTATTACCTCTCACTTTCTCAACGGCATTGTTCCTTTAGTTGCAGATTTTTTTTAATCATCCTGTTTTTATGACATTTTATTACTTAGCCGCTTAGTGAAAGAATAGCAGTACAGGTCTGGAAAGCACAGAGATAATAATAATAATAGAAAACATAGCTCTGGTATGAGAGATGGTCAACAAGAACCAAAACCCTTGTAGAATTCCTGGCATCACAGTTGATGGGTTGGTGACTGCTTGTTTTTACGATGCAAGGGTACACGTTTTTTGGTAATAAAAATGATGTAAGATAAAAATGATGTAAGGAGTTGTGATCGTCTGAGTCACTGGTGACAGGAAGATATGAGCAGGGG
>NW_015256055.1:0-472 GCF_001447785.1 Gekko japonicus
GAAGCTTCTGCAACCACTACAAAATTCGATCCAAGACATGGCAAAAGAAATAACGGAGACAGCCAAGGTGGCTGAAAACGCGACAGAAATGGTGCTGGCCCTCCAAGACGAAGACTATGCTCAATAGAATTGCGGTGCTAGAAAATAAATGGTGTCAATATTCCCTTTCCAGCCATAGACAGAAGCAGCCAACCAAGGCACAGTGATGCTTGAAGTCCCCCTTCAGTGGGAGGCCTAGAGAAAAGAGTGGGCTGATGACCCGGTTAGCTCCCCTCCCCCAAGCTCACTTGGCAGAAGGGAAAGGGTTGCATTTGTTTTATTTCATTTGTATTCTACCAAGGGAGGAACGGGCAATGAGGTAAAGCTGGCATTTTGGGCAGCAACACGCTGTTGTGCAGTAAACAGAACCCACATCTCACACTGGAAAGCCCTCTAACCAGAAGACCCACTGTGAGTCCCATGCTGGTCATGA
>NW_015256056.1:0-472 GCF_001447785.1 Gekko japonicus
GGGGTGAGGTCTCTCTTTGCATCTGTCCTCACAGTGCACCCTTCAGTTGTGGGGCAACCCCACATTCCTCCTACTTCCTACATGACAGATTAGCATACTAGCTCATGAAGCATTTGTCAGTAGTCACATCCCACCTGCCTTGTGCTTCAGACAAGCTGCCTTCCTTTCTTATTTCTAAAACGCATAGATGAATATCCATGTGATTGTCAACTTACTATTTTTAAAGGAAGTTTTAAACCCGCTCAAGAGATTTGGGGGCGGGGGTGGAGGTTCTGTGGGGACAATCAGTGGGGGACCGTCAAAACTGGGGGGAGGGGTTTATTCCTTTGAAAGGAAGATCCCTCTGCTTGGAATGGCCACTGTGAGGGTGCTCAGCGCCTCTGCTCTAGAAACTTTGTATTGATCTTTGCCTGAGAAGGGGAGGGACTCCCTCGCCAAATCCTTTCCATGTTTTCCTGAAGAAAACTTAGAG
>NW_015256057.1:0-472 GCF_001447785.1 Gekko japonicus
TGTTCTTTTAGGGAATGTGCAACCCCTGCCCAAACAGGCTGGATTCTTGTTCCCTGACTATTTGTAGTATCAGCCAACCTCAGTCTTGCCTGGATTCAGTTTATTGCCCCTTACCCTGTCCATCCTCGCTTGCAGGGATTTGTTCAGAACATTTGTTGCCTCATCTGATGTTGCTGAAAAGCAGACACAGCAAATCTGATCATGCTGCTCCAAATCTTCTTTGCCTTATCTGGCTGGTAGTGAAATAAGACAATCTTTTGGCTTAGCTGGCTGATTTGTGATTATTGAAAAGGACTGGTGCTTCTTCTGAAACTGACAAGATAGGTTAGTTGAGGGGTGTCCTCTTTTCTGCCCATAGATGAATCAAGCCAGTACTAAACCACCTAGTCAATTTGACTTGTCTGTGACAAGCTGTCAGTACCATTGGAAAATCACTCCCATCTAAATGAAGTTAGTTACAGGCTGGACATTT
>NW_015256058.1:0-472 GCF_001447785.1 Gekko japonicus
TGATGTATGGAGACAATTACATCCCACAGATAGAAACTATACATTTTACTCAACTGCTACATGCAACGTACACATGTATTGATTTTATTCTAGTATCTAACACAATGATCCACAAAATTCTTGACTCTGACATCAGTTCCATCACTTGGTCAGACCATGCGTGGGTGAGTTGCACAGTTCAACTATCCTTAGAACAACCTGCAACAAAATTCTGGTCATTAAACAAGTTACTGCTTTTTAATGCGGAATGCAATGAATCCATTGAGTGCCACATCCAACAATATTTAAAAGAAAACTGTATTGCTGAAACCTCTCCCACAATGATTTGGGATGCTCTCAAAGCAGTACTCAGGGGACACTTTATATCTATGTCTTCACATCTGAAAACGGAAAGGACAGAACTAAAAAATGAATTAATTAGGAAAATCTCACTTCTGGAAAACAAACATAAAGCTACAGGCAGCAAAAAGAT
>NW_015256059.1:0-472 GCF_001447785.1 Gekko japonicus
GAAGACAACCTGAGCAAATCCTGGCATGAGTCAATGTTTTTCCATGATCCTTCCCCAACCTTTCTGTGGTAGTTATCGGCAGAAGATGAAAAGGTGCTTAATTTGCATAATTAGCAAACAATTTGAACAGTATGCAAATCAGTTCACCCAGATGTTGGGAACTTGACTATGACAGCCCTGTCTACCCGAGGCCTAGCATATCTGCTAATGCTATCACCGTCATCTTAAACTATCAGGAGAGTTTGCAGGAAAGCCAAAGATGTGACTGACAAATCTAAATTTCCCTTAATTCTGGAAGGTTATCCCACCTGAAACCAACTCTCGTTGGGTCAATCAGATTTGCTTCCCATAAATCAGCTTTCTGTCTTGCCAGGAAAATGGTGTCTGTGACAGGCTAAGGCCTGCTTGGCTTCAGATATGGAACAGCAACATGCATATAGTAAGTGTGACCAGGGGTCATTTCATAGAAAAA
>NW_015256060.1:0-472 GCF_001447785.1 Gekko japonicus
TGAGAATCAGAGAAGTTACCTCATCGATGTTGGGTGGGTCTTTTTTTCAACCTTGTGAGACTCCGGGCAGTGCACCTCGGAACATCAGTTGGAGAGAAGGGGAAACTGTTGTCTCAGTCCCATGATGGTGGTCTTTCCGAAGACATTTTGGGTCCCAATTAGGGGGGAGTGGGGCATAAGTGAAGTAAATACTTTGGCGACTCTGAGAAATTGAAAGCCGGACAGGAGGGATGTTTGCTGTGATCTAGCAGAGCTTATGACTTATGGATCTGTGCACGAGTTTAAAGGGGGGAGGGGACATGCTGCAGCCCTCTCACAGACCTGTACAATCCTGGAATCATTTGACTAAAAGTGCCTACTGCCTTCATGGCAAAATCTCCCTTTATCTACAGCTAATCTGTCAGGCAAAGCTGACTCATCTCATCATGTGTGAGATCCCTGCTTCTGCTTTACAACAAGAAGTGTGTGTGTG
>NW_015256061.1:0-472 GCF_001447785.1 Gekko japonicus
GTGTATTTTCCCCTAGTGGCAGCAAAAACAAGTTGAAGGTGGTGCTGGGGGTGGGGAGAGAACAGTACGGGGGGAGGGTTAAAAAGCTCCATTCCCTCCATGGAAATTGCAGTCTCAGCAGCTACAATCTGCAAAAAGGGGGAATCTTTTCTAATGATTACACAACTGCATGGAACCCTAAGTGGAGAATTGATGTGGCATGATGGACAAAGAGGTGGACTTTGCTGGGGGAGGCCTAGGCTCAAATCCCCACGCAGCTTTGATGTTCACTGGGTGACTCTGGGCTGATCATCACTTTGTTTCACTTCTTCCCAACCCAGGCTCACTGTATCCCATTAAAAGAGGGCAAACGCATATGTGTGGTGCCCCGAGTTCTTTGCAAGAATGATGGAATAGAGGTAGGATCAATGTAGTGTGAGAACAAGCTGTGCTCTGACAGGTCCCTCTATGGTTTGAAGCTGGTTTTACCATA
>NW_015256062.1:0-472 GCF_001447785.1 Gekko japonicus
CACATGGTCTGCACAACCATCAGATTGATCAAGGATAAAAAGAAATAATGTAAAGTTCTCTAAAACCTAACTCTGTACTTATCCTAAACAATGTTAAACTAGGATAGACCAGCAACTCTTGAAGTTGCAGCATTTAAGGTTCCGCCATTACCTTAGTTCTAAAAGGCTGGGACTTCTCATTGCCCATTAGCTCAGGTCAAGATGAAGACCCTAGGCAGTTTTAGTCCTTCATGGCTTGACTTAACTGAAGAAGTGGAACAAAAAGAAGAGAGCATCTTTCTTGCGTCCTGAGAATTTATAAATCTTCTCTTGAGAGCCCATCCCCCTCTGAGGCCATTCAAAATCTTCCTGACCAAGAAGGAAGAAATGTAATCAAGCCTTACGACTTCCTGGTCTGTAGTCCCTTTATGTGTAACTATCTAGCAGAGGTGTTAGATTGCAAACCTTTTGTCTTACTCTGGCCAGAGCCATT
>NW_015256063.1:0-472 GCF_001447785.1 Gekko japonicus
GCAAAGCTTGAAGCCTTCCTCCAACTTAAGTGGCCCTTGCCTTAAGCGAGAGGAATTTCCTAAGGCAGGACGCTTGCCATTGAGCAGGTATTTCAACAAGCAGTTTATTTTTGCTCTGTCCCACAGTTACCCTCTCTTCTAACGTGCAGGAAGCATCAACAGCAGTTGCTAAACTGGCAGTTACAACTTTACGCCTTCCATCAGGTCGTCGTTGGCCTTCCAAACTTTTGTTTATTCTTGGGCAAACTACATTATATGCCATATTCACCACCTTGGGTCTTGCTTGATGCAGTGCTTATATGCCACAAAGTTACATGAACACCAGCAAAATACGAGAGAGAGAACAGTCAACATAGCGCTAGACTTGCCTTCAGAATTCATCTTATGCATGAAGTACAGAGGAGTCTGCAGAAACTGAGCTGTCACCAGACAGGGGAATAAAGGCTACTAGGAAGTTGTACCTTCTCCCTCC
>NW_015256064.1:0-472 GCF_001447785.1 Gekko japonicus
TAATGCCGGTAGCTCACAAAGTAGAATTCAGATACATCAGATACGGTTCGTCGGTACCTGAACCCTATTAATTATTCCTACGGGAACCCGAGAGCCATGGCTAATGTTTCCTCCTGAAAGAACAAGTGATATTTGAGCATCGTTGGACTGAGATGATGGGCCCCGGGGGGGGGGAGAGTGGACCCCGCCCCCCAAACACACATCGGTTAAGTCTTGCCAATCTAGAGTACTCCCCTCTCCGACTCTAGAGAGATTTTGGGGTGTCTGTTCATTATCCTTGTAGTTACTGCGGCCGGGGATTTCTTTGCTTCGTCTTGGAAGGAGCTTTCTCCAGTCCGGTATGAAGCTTCTTTGTTCGTGTGCAGCGTCCAAGGAATCTGGGAGCGCTGAAGTCAGTTCAGGTTACGGAGCCATGTGATCCAGCCAGCGCAGGAGAATGGGAGCATTGTTAGACTTGTCTTTCTCTTCCCTC
>NW_015256065.1:0-472 GCF_001447785.1 Gekko japonicus
AAATCCAATCTCCTCTTCTTCTCTTCTTGCAATATGAGCCAATGCGTGGAGGACTGGGTCCATTCAAACATTGTGCCACCACACCAATGAATGGCAGCATGAGATTTGGAGCCAATGTGACCGACGGGCAGGAACATAAAGGGTGCTCTTTGCCACACAAACCGCTGGGTGTCATCCAAACCAGCCCTATGGAGTCAGGTCCAGTTTCCCAGGCAACTTCTTTAGTGTTTGACACTATATTCCAGGGGAGTACAGCCAGCAATGATGCAGAAAATGTACTTTCCCATGTGACCATGACAAGTAACTTTTGAATAGGGCTTCTAACGATAATGCTCACACACAATGCTAGGATAATGTGTTGTTCTTAATACAGAACTGTCACTTTGAAGGAAGATGTACAGACCTTGTACCAGGGAGAAATAAGTGTCGGGACATTATGCACCCACTAAATCTATATATCTAATTCCCAACA
>NW_015256066.1:0-472 GCF_001447785.1 Gekko japonicus
TATTGCCTCTAAAAGTGGTTTGCCATAATGTTTTAACCTGTAAATATTCCATCCAATTAATTTTGCCTTTGAATTTGGATTCTATTTCTAGCTTTTTTATTGCTGATATCATTAAAACATAATATATTATTGTTTCTCCAGGTTTTGAACGAATTACTGGATCGTCCCGGGATGAACCAAGATTGGCCAATGAATACGGTAAGTATAGAAGGGAAGGGAAGTAGAATTGATTTCCATTTATCCCAGATTTTTAGGGAATTCAAAAGAAAAATTTTGTCTTGTGCAATTTTTGGTCTCCGTTTGGGAAAATGGAATTTCCTGAAATGTTTTAGAGTTAAGGTAGGATTGTTCCACTGTTTTCCATTGAGCTTGATAGTTTATACTATATTGTTTGAAAATGCCTATAAATGTTGAGGTTTCGTAATATAATGATAGATCAGGTAAGAAGAGTCCTCCTTTTGATGGGTGTCGT
>NW_015256067.1:0-472 GCF_001447785.1 Gekko japonicus
AACCACTACACCAAACTGGCTCACAAGTTCTCTATTCCTTTCAATATAGTAAAGAAAATGCCAATCTCGGTGTGTAACACATGCACACCTCTCTCTCATAAATTCCAAACTGAAATTAGCAACATTTATAAGTGGCTCCATTAGCTGGAAGGGGGGAGACATACACATCTTGAACTGGGAGGGAGGGGGCGTACTTGGAGTACTACTTTTTTAGACTGATATTCTTTTCTTTTTTCATCTGGTGAATTAAGACTCCTCAACAAACAAATTACTTTTACTCAGCACAACTGTCTAGGAGCCATTAAAAAGCATCTCTGCATATACTCACTCAAGAAACTCTTTTCATCTCAATTTGCTGCTAAGGCTTTAATTATTCAAAAGCTAGAGCAATGGGGGGGAGATGAAAAGCCCTAGCACTTCAAGAGTGGAGAAGCCTTCTGGCTGGGAAAGGGCGTGGAGACAGCCCAAGGAG
>NW_015256068.1:0-472 GCF_001447785.1 Gekko japonicus
AACTTTGCTTAGTGGAGTGGTAGGGTAGGAGTAGTATCCACCCCAATGTCGATAGCTCCAATAGGGGTGGGGGGAAACCTGGTTACCTTTAAAACAATGTCTTTCGCTAATTTCATTTGCCTCAGTGAGAATTTATGTGAGGAACGGTGATGGTTTTTGGGGATCAGCGGAAGGTGTAAAGATAAGGGGTGCAGCTTTTAGTTAAAGTGATGCCCAGGTGTGATCTTTTGTTTCTTTGTTTGTTCCCCATATGAAAAAAGTTTCTTTACACATGCAGATAAGTGTCCTGAATAAGCAGCAGGTCGATAAATAGCATTATCGCGTTGGCAAGAAAATGCCGCACGTGTTTGCCCAGTGAATTCAGTTGCTTATGTTATCCACACTAACAACTGAGACCTACATTGTACTTCTCGGGGAAACAATGCTTTGTGAATAAGGCATGGGATTTGATTTAATTTAATTTAATTTAATT
>NW_015256069.1:0-472 GCF_001447785.1 Gekko japonicus
AGACCAAGAAGTCAGAACTCTGTTTATATAATGTTTGCTTTTCCTGTATTTAAACAAAAGAATGAAGTACCCCTTGGCATGACACTCAATTGCTTTGTTCACACAAACTGCTACATCATGGTCATATTAACTTTAACCATATCTGCAAAGACAAGGATTTCTGCATGGAAAAGATATGGAAACACCACCCCCCCCTGTTCATAAAATGGATATGCCGTTTTTCGCTTTAGGAATTCTGGAGTAAGAGGAACAGAGTTGATTGCCTGCAAATGCTGTTTTAGAGGACTGAGTTTGCAGTCATGGGATGTGGAATTAGCCCTTTGATTTTGCAAAAGCTCTAGATTACTATCGAGCATAGAAGCCTACAACTATATGCACAAAGAACATACTCCTACCTATACTTACAGAAGCATCTGTTCACTATTGCATATATCAATGGCACTTAAATACAGGACCTTCCACCATTAGATCT
>NW_015256070.1:0-472 GCF_001447785.1 Gekko japonicus
TGTTGCTTAGAAACGGGAGGCGGGGAGATCAACTGCTTGGGACTTTGCAGCCAGAGCTGCGCAGTGCTCGCAAAGGATACCCAAAATTGTGAGTCGGGGGCAGAACCTGGCTGGGGAGGAGAGGGATTGATTTAGCCTAGCCGAGACGGGGAGGTTTTGCGCCGGTTTAACTGAGAATAGATCTGGAGGTTGCTAGAATAACTTGAAGCTGGAGTTGGCAGGTAGCGCTTCTTAATAGGATTTCCTGTCCTTGACTTCCAGGGTTTGCTTGAGCCGCCGCTTCTTGATCTAGGAAGACCGTCTGTCTTCGTCCCGTCCACGCAGTGCACTCGTTTCAAAAGGCTCTTCTGAGCAGAACTGTTGTCAGAAAATGCAGTGGTTGTGATATGTAGTGGTCAGATTTGTCAGGCTGGAATCTGGGAGACCCGGGGTTCTAATTCTCGCTCTGCCATGGAAGCTGCCTGGGTGACCT
>NW_015256071.1:0-472 GCF_001447785.1 Gekko japonicus
TTTCACAGAGACAAAACTGTATGGTAGAAATGACCTAAAGATAAGGACCAGAGGTCTAAAGAAGTTACTTTTAAAAGAATGTAGGACTTTCTATTTTAACAGTAAGATCCTTGCTATTGAGTTTTATGAACCAGAGGGCCATTATCTAATAAGAATCATGCCAAGGGATGGGTAGCAACTGTCACATGGTCTATATACTTTCCGGTGACTGAAGAAAGTCCAGGCAGTTATGTATCACTTACTTTATAGGCACTCTCTCTTCCGAGTCACTAACAGAGTGAACTTGAGAAATGGTTCCCTTGCATTAAATCAAGGTTGAAATATAATCATCCTAGATACACCTATTATTCATAAACTTGCAAAATAGCCACTAAGTGCTGGGAAAGTGTTCGATTAACAGGACCATGAAGGTGAATGAACAGGTGCTTGGAAGTGCAAAGAGATGTCAAGAGTCACAGCTAACTTATGGCGA
>NW_015256072.1:0-472 GCF_001447785.1 Gekko japonicus
CAAAAAGTTCCTGCTCAGCCCCAAACCAGTGACCAGGTAATCCCACATGGTCTCAACAGTGAAAGGGAGGGTGGGGAGCTCAAGCCATGCCGGAATGTGGAAGGGAGGCAGCCACCGCCAATCCCAGCTGGCATACCAGCTTCCCATTGGCCTACACCAGTGGGTGAGCCCTGATTGGCTCCCCCTTCCCTTGTACTTCATTCTGCAAGGAGTAGGGAGTGGGCAAATGCTGGCACCCACACTATTTGGCAGGAACCAGTCTTTTACCTGTATCTCCATCCTGTAGTGAGAATGTATACTGGAGCTGAAAGGAAGAAGAGTGGCCATGACTTCACTGCTACCTGAAAGCATTAGAAGTAAATTGATGGTAAAAAAGTGAAAAGTAAAGGGGGGGGGCTAATTATACATATACAGCTAAGGCTGCAGTCCTGCACATGCACATACTTGGAAGTAACTTCATAGAATCATAGAA
>NW_015256073.1:0-472 GCF_001447785.1 Gekko japonicus
GGTTTCCAGTAGCTTTGTTTGCAAGGTGGTTACATTTCTTCTCTCCACTTTGTTTCCAATTCCTATTCTTTCTTTCAATCATTGTATTTTCACTTAGTTTGTTCCATTTAAGCCACTGCATATGTGTATTTCTTACAGGTTTAGTATTTGCCTACTAGGGCAAAACAACAGTATTATTTTCAACATGGAGGATTGACCCTATCTTGAAAGATACGATATATTACAGGACTCAGTTGTGTACCACATTCCACCAGGAAGAAAACAATACCTTTGCTGATCCTAACAATCCCCCCAAAATAATCCATAACTTTCTACTTCACTACACTGAAGCTACTCCCTTGAAAAAGATATTCAGTACCCAAACCAAAAATCTGTAATTTGTTTATTAAATGAATATCCAGTCTTTCAACTAGAGTGGCTCCCAAAACCACTTAGAAGACATATTCACAGCAATATACAATCCAAATGATGA
>NW_015256074.1:0-472 GCF_001447785.1 Gekko japonicus
CTGTTTCGGCGGGGAGGGTGGGGTATAAAACAAACTAAATAAATAAATTAGTTGTCCCAGAAAATTATCAAAAATGAAAAGATACCATTGCCAATACATTGTTAGTCAACCTTGGCAGTTTCAAAACTGTAATTAACATTTTCCAGTTGACTATTCCTATGAATGGTGTGAAAGAAAATATGTACGTTTCACTGATTTGTAAACCGGGGGAGGGAGGATAAAGCCACAAATGCGTATAATAAGCCAAATTTTAAAAAATGAATTTACAGATTCACCTGATTGGCTACACAGATCAAATCAAAGCCAAAGCTAGAATTGTTATTTTAAATGTATCTCACATGATTGAAGGGATATTGTAATAATCAATCTGATATGAAACTAACAAGACATGAGGTACCACAGTGGCTGCTGTGGAGAAGAGTTAAATTCTGTTGAAACACATGAGTGGACAACCATTTCTGTGGCAGATCAC
>NW_015256075.1:0-472 GCF_001447785.1 Gekko japonicus
GGAATGCTCTCCTACTTGAGGCTCACCTGACACCTACTTTCTTTCAGGTGTCAGGCTAAAGAACATCTCTTTAACTGGGCTTTTGATTAGGGGGGTTATTTCACCAGCTTTTGAATGGTCTGTTTTATGAATAGTTTTAATGCTATTTATGTCCAATGGCTTGTTGTTTATATTAAGGGATACAACAGATGACACTTGTACAAAATTAAAGCTCCCTCCTTGGCATTAGAAAAATCACAACTGAAGTCAGCCTGGCCACTTGCATAGTCTTGTTCCCACAAACTGAAACTGTCCCCCTTCTTTTGTGTCTGTGGCTTCTGAAGCAGGTTATCAGCCAGTATCATTAGTATGGCATTTACTTTTCCTGTCAGCACTTAATAACTAATAAATACATCACCATTACATTTCACATTGATGAAATGTACTTACCTTTACTGGAAGGGCATGTGTGACAGACTACATTTAAAATGCT
>NW_015256076.1:0-472 GCF_001447785.1 Gekko japonicus
CTCAACGGGTGGATTAACTTTGAAAGCGGATCTAACCACAATTTTAAGTTTTACGGATAGCAGTGATAGGTTACATTTTAGTCAAACAAAAAATTTAGGTATTGACCGCCTTTTAAACCACTATGAGATGTATAAAAATGTTACCAAGGCAATATGGACCTTTGAGAAAGAGATAACTGTGCTGAAATCCTGTTAGCAAGGCAGCAAAGGGGATGGTTAGAGCTTGTTTCTCCCCCCCCCCACTAGCCAACTAACACTGTTTCTCTGTCATATTAGTTTTCATTGCGCCTTATTCCGTCATGAGATCTTCCACCTATTATGTGATCCTGTACAGCCCAGACACATCTTAACAAGACTTAGGACAAAACGTCACCACAATCGATACAGCAAGTTAATCACAGCTAAGTCCTATGGTGTTGCTTTCAGGGTCTATTTTCATTTTGTTGGTATAAAAAGGTAAAGGTTCCCTTGC
>NW_015256077.1:0-473 GCF_001447785.1 Gekko japonicus
TCCCAGATTAGAGTCCGCGCTCCTGAGCATTACACCAAACTGGCTCTCAGAACACAGCTCTGAGTCACAGCTGGACAAATCCTTGTCAGGGATGCACTCGGCTGATCCTGCACTGAGCAGGGGGTTGGACTAGATGGCCTCTTGTGGACCCTTCCAACTCTGTGGTTCTAGGATTCGATGATCCAGGGCCAGTGTCCGCATACCTTGAGATGAGGCACCTCCTGGGGGCCCCCACTGCCGCTGACCCCACCCCTCCCTTGCCACTTGTCCACATGCCATTCCCCTTCTGTTAACTCCAAGCACTCCACCACCCGTGCTCCTGGGTGCCCAGTGCCACTGGAAAAGGGCACACGGGTGGCGCATCTTGGCGACACTCCTGGAGGCTACGACAGCAACACACCCCACTGCATGCACCAGCCAGGGCTGCTGGCAAAGGGTAAGCGGGCGGGTCTCAGGTCAAGGTCTTTCCCATC
>NW_015256078.1:0-472 GCF_001447785.1 Gekko japonicus
GAAGAATGAAGAGTTAGGAATTAAAAGTTTAAGCATTGAGGAATATGTCTTTGCCTGTAGCTCTCCAGTGACTCAAATTAACTCATTTTCCTTTATCCATGCTGACTGAGAGTGAATCGTCTCGGGAAGAAACTACACACATAAACCAGGCCTCAGCCTAGTTATATGTTTCTTTAAATGATGGCAATGTGAATGGGTAGCAGTGTTTAGTTCCCTAACCCAACAGCTCAGGGAAATATCTGGGTGAAGGCGGTTGAAAAAGGAGCTAGGTTGCCCTTTTGGTGGTGTCCCTGGGAAAGAGCAGGGACCCAGTGTGAAAAAGGGTCAGGACTCTTGTAAAACTAAATAGTGACAAGACAGGTGGTGAACCTGTGGCTGTCTAACCTAACTACACCTCTGAGTTTGAGAGAGGTTGCGTTGGGTGGTAGGGCTGGGTGGTCAAAGTGGGTGAGAGCCAGTTTGGTGTAGTGGT
>NW_015256079.1:0-472 GCF_001447785.1 Gekko japonicus
AACTATTGTGCCTAGTGGACTTCTTGTGGTTTGTTCATCACTGGAAGAGGCTGCTATTAAAACGTTATGCACCAAGTTCCAGACTTACTATTATTGAATACATTTGTACTCTGAATCTATGACAGAGTTCAAACTTGATGACGCAGAGGTTCCCAGGAGGTGTCCTATCAAAACACTAGCTAGACCCATACTTGTTAAATTTTTAAGTTTGCTGTAACCCACCCAAGCATTATCTGGGATCAAAATGTCTTGGGCCTGTTTAGCTGTTGTGCTGCTAAGCTTCTCTGTGTTAAATCCTGGAAGTTGCAGACTTTTAACAGTTCTTACACACACGATTCCAACACACTTTGACTTTACCTGCATTTAAATTGCTTTACCTGAATTTTTAAAAAATGTTCATAGGAGTGCAACCACAGAGAGCTGCATACACTCCGGCTACTGTACAGGGTTGCCAACCTCCACATTGGGCCTG
>NW_015256080.1:0-472 GCF_001447785.1 Gekko japonicus
GATTTTTGCCACCCCTTCCCAGTGCAGCCCAACCCCAATCACTTTTCTTGTGAATGGTGAGGGATCCAGTGCAGAGTGCTGCAGCCAGAAGGGAGAGACACATGAAAAGGCCCCTGCTTCGTGCACATCTGCATCCTCCACTCCTTTCTTCAAGCATGCTAGGCTTCTGACCTGATGCTCTAGATTATAATTTTGCCATGGCAGGATTTCTATGTATCTCCTGTGCACTGCATTGTGGAACTCTCATACTTTGCGTATGATTGTAGATGCTACTATTCCATGAGTGGGCATTTGGGCGTTTGAAGGATTACACAGGCAATATGTTAATGATATATTGAAAAACCAGTATTACAGTTCCCTCTAGTTACACTTAAACTTGGGGTTTATTTCCACTGGTCAGGAGTTTCCTCTAGCACCACCCCCCCAAGCCCAGTGTCTCTTTTTGTGTTAAGTTGCTCGCTTAACAAAGAAG
>NW_015256081.1:0-472 GCF_001447785.1 Gekko japonicus
GGCGATACAAGCATCCATTTCCCCACACCCCCAATGTCTGGGTAGGATTTACACAGTATTGGATACGGGCTATTGTGATCATTCATCTCCTGGATTTTTCTGTGCCGACAAGAAAATCCGGGAGGTGAATGATTACGACAGCGGAATATCCATCAACATGCGTGGACCCAACTGCAGCAGAGAAAACCTGACTTGGGTGATCACGGTGGGGTATTTCTTGCATGCGTGACAATGGAACGGTCTGCCACCCCTGAGATTTGTGTGTGTTGGTTTAGTCTCCTGAGGTGGGGTCCCAGCTTTTTAAAGCTCTGTTTGTTAGTTAGAATGGTATGTTGCACAAGTTCCCGGTCCCGAAAAGAGTTGCTCCCATCTCTGTTATCTCCTGGCTAATAAATGGAGGTTGTCTTGAAGGCACCTGTCTCTGTTGTGTGGACTTAGGAGTAGGCATCATTGTTCCCTCTAAGCTGAGTTA
>NW_015256082.1:0-472 GCF_001447785.1 Gekko japonicus
ACTGTTGCTGAGGCCTGGCTTCCCAGCCCGCCTGTTGGCTCCCAGTCTCTTGGGTTGTCAAACACTCTCTCTAGTGAAAGCTGTGAGCAGCTATACCAATGTGCTTTGTATAGGCAGCCAGAATAGGACAGTTCCCCTAATGGGAGAGATGCCCTAAGCTCACTCTGGTCAAAAGTCTCTTAGGTAACAATGGTAGTCTGGTAGTAATTCCAAAGGACAGGCTGAGTTCTATTGCTGGAGAAGAGAAGTACCAAGGTGACCCCACACAGAGCTCTCAAGGCTTCATCCTGAGCATCTGTACAGCTCTGCTTCAGCTAGGATGGCATTGATATTGTTCTGCTTACCAAATGAACTGTTGCCAGGTCTGCACTCCTTTTGTGTTTTTTACTCTGAATTCATATATGTGTGATCACAATAATCCTCCAGATCACTGTTTTATGGTAATTGACATTGGGATATAAATTAAAATGTA
>NW_015256083.1:0-472 GCF_001447785.1 Gekko japonicus
AACTCTAAAATTCTATGATTCTATGATATCTGCGACTGTGATTGGATCAAACTTCTCTAGGGAAGACAACGCTGGGGTGGTACCCTAAGGTGGTCAAAGGCCCTCTTGACCCCAGCGTCCAAGAGGAATGCTGGACCCAAAAAGGAAGCCCACGCCGTGCACCTGAGTATTCAGAAAGTGTCGATCCACCTCCAGGATCAACTGAACCTCAGTCTTGTCTGACTGAGACACACCAGCCCAACACACACGCATATTCTGCAATTCTTTCCTAGCAACTACTGAGCCCCCTAGGATGTTTCCTTCTACATCCACACAAATAACAGAAGCTGTCTAGGATGGCGGAGCTGGCACAAAGAGGAGAACCAATACATTGACCTTGGATCAGCAGGACCTGGACATAGTCCTGGGACCCACTTCCCAAGGGCTGGACATCTATGTTTAGATCAACAGAAACGAACACCACCAAACGAAC
>NW_015256084.1:0-472 GCF_001447785.1 Gekko japonicus
GCTGGAAATAATTAATTTGCTAAACTTGCTACAGGAGCTTCCATAGGACACTCCTTCTACAACACCATCTTGGAGCTGGAACGTTCTCACTACCTTTGGGTGAGGGCTTCATCAAAAGGTTTTTGGAAATCTAAATGTATAATATACTTATTGAATCGCCCTTATCCACACGCTTACTGGAAAACGCCGAAAGGTTAATCAGGCAAGACTTTGCAGATGCCATGGTAACATCTCCTCAGCAAATCTTATTCCTCTGTATGCTTAATATTTCTATCTTTTTCCCCATGGTTTTCACCAATACTTGGACTCGAAGTTAGGCTGGTCAGCTTGTAACTTCCGGAACTTCCCTTGCATCCCTTTTTAAAAAAATACCGAGGATACAATTGCTATTTTCCAGCCCTTTGATCACAAATTGCGCATTACTGCTTAGAGTTCAACCGTTTCATGCATGAATTCTTTAAGAACCCTTCGG
>NW_015256085.1:0-472 GCF_001447785.1 Gekko japonicus
ATTCATCAGGGTGACCAAAAGAGTTTCCAAAGCCACCCCTGAAACCAGATTGAAATCAGTCCAGATAATCAGTATCCTCCAAGAAAACCTTGACTTGTGGTGTTGGCTTGAACTGGGGTGTGATTACTGAACTCCACCAATTCCAAATTTGCTTTTATTTACTAGCTTTGCTAGAACTGAGATCTGGAAAAGGTTAGATGCACGTTATTTAAACCTTCAGCAGAGAGCAGCTGCTGAATGGACAATATAATT
The DNA here is from genome assembly GCF_001447785.1 of Gekko japonicus. NCBI lineage: Eukaryota > Metazoa > Chordata > Lepidosauria > Squamata > Gekkonidae > Gekko > Gekko japonicus. The sequence continues at coordinate 253 of NW_015256085.1, forward strand.
CCATAGAAAAGCATCAATTTTCCCCCAATTTATTCTTACTTCAGACCCCCCCAGTTGCTCCTTTCAGCACCACACTGGAACCCAGTTCCTCCTTACTTCTTACCCCACATTCAGATCCCATCAATCTCCTATGGCAAAAACTTTCCCCCAAACATTTATAAAACCACCACACAACAAAATATCCTCTCCATGTATGGTACATGTCATAAGAACATAAGAA
>NW_015256086.1:0-472 GCF_001447785.1 Gekko japonicus
AGAATAAAAACAAACAATTTTACATTCAAACACTGACCAGGGCTGACCCTACTTCGCTTCCGAGGTCCAATGAGATCAGGCTAGCCCGTGCTGTCCAGGTAAGGGCTTAGATGACTTTAGAAAAGGATAAAAGATACTTTCATGGAGGCAAGTACCGTAGGTATGATTGGTAAATGGAACCTCCATGTACAAAGCCAAGATACTTTTGAATACCAGGTGCTTGAAACAGGCAGAAACCACTTCCTTCGTACCTTGGAACGGAATGCCTGAAGCCATCGGGCTAAATACAGTTGGGCAAGACCCTGATTAAATCCAGCAGGGCATTTTTCAGCGTCTTGCGATAGGTGCTCTGAAGTCAAACCACATGATCTTTCAGGCTGGCTTCAAGAACCAATCCGTACATGGTGATAAATCATTTCACAGAAATTATATCATTTAAGATTTGGCGCAGAAGGGGAATTGCATCTTCAAA
>NW_015256087.1:0-472 GCF_001447785.1 Gekko japonicus
GCTGCCTGTGTAGACAGAACGGACTTTGGTGGACTGGGGGTCTGATTCAGGATAGGGCAGCTTCATGCATGCAATTTTTTTAAAAAAATGTCTCATGAGGAATTTTAACTCCTCCTTCCTCCTCCTCGCCCCTGAGCGATGGGGAAGGGAAGAACAGCAATGCCAGGCACTGACCCCCGGCTCTGAATGGCTCCCTTGCAGGTGGAGAAGGCCAGCACCCCAGGCTTGAAATCCAGCACCCCCACCTCCCAAGGCGAAGGGACGGGCCCGAGTTCCAGCAGCAGCACCCCGCAGCTCCGCCCAGGCGTGGCCAAGCAGATGGTGGAGTCGCTCGGTAAGTGGGAGGGCCGCCCTGGGATCTGTGGTTGGGGGACCCGTTTGGGGAGCGAGGCGTGCGTGGTTGCAGAAACTGGTCGCCTCTCTTAAGACGTCTGCTCCCTGCCGTGCTGGATTTCTGTGTGCGAGTCAGTCC
>NW_015256088.1:0-472 GCF_001447785.1 Gekko japonicus
ATGTTTATCTAGAAAAAGAGCTGTACAGGACCTTGGGGCGTTAGCTGTTGGTATGATACTGAACAAAGACTTCCGCATCTTAAGAAGCCTCACCTTTCACCTGTACAAATTAGACACGATCCAGTTCAAGCCTTAAAAAATGCTCCATATTCCCACGTGCAGGAAGGAGATCAACGGGACTGAATTCTATCTGGGAGAGAAGGATTCAGTGGGGCACTAGGACAAATGGCAAAGATGGCCTTAGAAGTCGAGGTTTGTGCAGATCTCCAGAGAAGGGGTTTTTGAATGGTTTTGGTGCTTTCCAGTTTCACTTTGCAGTACAGAGCAGGAATCACCCCAGGAAATACCATGTGCTCACTGTGTTGCTAGGAGGCAGCTGTGCAGACGGATCGGTCTGTGCTAGCCACTGATCTGCCTCTTGGTCGTACAGGCCATTACAGACAAGAACGCCCGACTGTGGGGACTGCAAGTG
>NW_015256089.1:0-472 GCF_001447785.1 Gekko japonicus
TGGAAGGGTCATCTAGTCCAACCCCCAAATGTGAATATAACTTGCAAGTTAGTCAAGGAATATTTTGAAGATACTGAATGGAGCTATTATGGTTTCACTGAAAGTGCCAAATATATTTAAGACAGTGAACAACTTTACAACATCCCACCATTTTGAGACTATGAATTTTAGGCTGAGAAGATCCAGCCGCCACTAATATATCCAAGCAAGAGACTAGTCTAAAAATTGCCCCTAGTGTGCTGTCTTTTATTGCCATCACCCCTGGTACAATACATTCTGCAGATTTATGAAGCACTGTATTTTCTTCACAAGCTACTGTATACTCAAATTAGAAACTACCCTATTATTAAAGCTTATTGCCTAGAAGAAAGCTGGTTGTACTCTGCCAAAGATACCTTATTAGTTCCAGAAATGCACCATACATAAGCGCTCTCCCATCTGGTCTTACAGTTGTTGCAGTGGAAGTAGCCAT
>NW_015256090.1:0-472 GCF_001447785.1 Gekko japonicus
TAGCTGGACATCCTTGAGGCTAGTAGGACAACCTTCCTTGCCTGTGTGGCTGTTTATACTATGTATGTGAGGAAGATATAAGGGTGCTTAAATTCCCAGCTGCCAGGATCCCTAGAGAATATTAGATAATGTTGGCTATGCCACAGTGGCTCACAGTGGTTAAGGCACTGTGATATGTTTGTATTTGCCAGAGTAATCCTTTGCTTTTATGATAGTGAAAGGTGACACTGGATTTTTATTCCAGCATGACCATTTATGAGTTGGTTCATTTCATGTATTGCTGATGTAGAGGTATTGTTAGTATTCCAGACCAAGATGGATGGTTGTGGTGTTGCCATGGATGCAGTAGGTGTATCTGTGAATGTTGCCATCTTATCTGTAGTTTAAAATCATCACCTTTTTTCAACTTTTTTGGATGGGAATGTACAGTTTCCTCACTATACCACATCGATGTTAGCAGCCACTAGCACTG
>NW_015256091.1:0-472 GCF_001447785.1 Gekko japonicus
AGCCAAATGTCCACAATCCTGCAACGGGAACACCTCCAGAGCAATTAAAAAAACATAAAAGGCCAATAAGAGATTACCAAAGTATTTGTCTTGTCCTCATCCATCCGTCCATGAACACAAGTTCAGCTGCCATTCCTAGTGATTTGGGAATTGCTCCTCTCACATTTCCAGTAAGGAAGATGCTGACCTTTTTTTGGGAAGGGATGCTAGGAGATTGCACCCCCCACCAATCAAGGATGAGGAGTAAGCAAACCTTATAAGCTTGCTCCTCCCCTGTAAGGTCACTTCCTGCTTGATCTTCTCTGAGCATACCTTGGTATGCAGGCCAGGAAAAGTACTTGGCCTATTAAGGCTGCCTTGCACTTGGAACCAGAATGGCATTGCCCATTAACCCTTACGTACCTTTGGCAGCCCAGTTGGTAGAGTGCCCACACCAAGGGTTGGGTATTAATAAGGCTCAGATCAGTTTAAT
>NW_015256092.1:0-472 GCF_001447785.1 Gekko japonicus
CTGTGAACAAACCACATCAATGGACAACTCCCCAAACAGTAGCCTTGCTGGGGCCACGTCCAACTCAATGTGTACCCTGTCACTTGTGAATGGCCGAAGGGCTGAGAAGTAATGTCATGTGTGAGATGGCCATGAGTCTGTAAGCAGGTGTTGTGGCACCATACAGGGTTAACAGATTCACTGAGACTTTCACTTTGGTGTAGGCAACCTGCTTAATAGTTCATAAAACACACAGACAGACACAGAGATATACATGAAAACTATAGGAACTATATTGCATACATGGAATAACACAATGAAATAGGCACACACAAGAGGCGCACGCCCCAAACCTCAAATACGCTTGTGAACACGGAAATACAACCACAAGTGCAGAGTCTGGCCCGTATGCAGTCTCCCTCATCTGTAGTCCCACAGTCACCAACAAACCCACCATCTCCGTCTCTCTCTCCCCCCAACTCTGCTTTCACAC
>NW_015256093.1:0-472 GCF_001447785.1 Gekko japonicus
GGCACAGCAGTAGTCCCCCAACACCACCTTCTGGGACCTACCCTCCAGGAATAAATGGAGCCAAGCATAACACTGATACATCCAGACCCATCTCTGCTAGGCAGTCTAGAAGAATACAATGTTGATAGTATGAAAGGGCACAGAGAAGTACCTGAGAACCACAGAGATATACTTCCCCTGTCAACTGGCCACCACTGAACATCGAAGAGGGGAATCAAGGCAATTTCTATACCATAATTAAATCTGAATCCAGAATGAACAGGATCCAGATAATGTTTCATCCAAGAAAATGGAGTTGCCTGGCAACCATCCTTTCCAGAACCTTCTAGAAGAAAGAGGCTTGACCCCACTCTATTATTATTGAGATCTGTGCTCTCCAAAGAAAGCTTTTTCAATAAAAGTCTAATAATAACCTGCTTTAAGGCTGATGGAATTACTCCTTCTTTCCAAGGAACTATTTATAATTGGCATA
>NW_015256094.1:0-472 GCF_001447785.1 Gekko japonicus
GGAGTAAATATTTCATGTTTGTGAGATAAGCAAGCATATGTAGACGTCATTGATGTGTTAACACAACAACTTATCATTAAGGAGCAACAACTGGCATAAAGTGGCCAGAGGAGAATCCAAAGGCATTTAAACGCAGGGAGACAGCAATTTTTTACCTGTTTGTAGCAGTCCTGTGGTCAGCAGAAAGACAAATCTGATTGTCTTCTCAACCTGGCCATGTTTCTTTATGGAGTATATTTGTGGTAGACAAACAATCACATTCTGAATTGTGAGATGCATGTTTTCCTATTTGTCACCAGTAGAGGAATATATCAACAATAAAAGTCATCCAAGTAGCATATCTGTTAGTTTTCTTGTAGAAAAGTAGATGCCCCTATAGCAGCAATCATCCCTAACAAGTAAAGTGTGACACCATATATAGAAAGGAAAGACAAACAAATTAATACCAATGCTAATTAAGAGAAGTATAACA
>NW_015256095.1:0-472 GCF_001447785.1 Gekko japonicus
CTCAGCTTAGAGGGAACACTGCCGGCCAGTGAAAGTTGAGAGAGCCCCGTTTGGACCTGAACCGCCTTGAAGTGCGCAGGGCCGCATAGCCCTGGCAGCAACTCTGCTCAAAGCCGTGCTTCCCCCCCTGCTCTCCGGGGTTGCAGCTGAGCTGCTGCAGAACCATCACATGGTCCAGCTCGGTAGAATCCTTTGTGGGGTCGGCCTCCCCGCGTCTCAGCAGTGCGGAGCGCTGAAGCAAGCATAGAAATTGCTGTTCAGGCACCAGCAGAGCGACTGAAGGCGGCCAGGCAGTTGAGCAATTGTGAGGGAGAGGCTTGGCCTTGACGGAGCAAAGTACAGTTTGAGGGTTCAGAGCACTTAACTTGCATTATCTTGCTAATCCTTGACACAGGCGTGGCCAGGCTGGTATTGGTGCTAGTGTTGGAAGCGTCAGTCTTGAGCCGTGTGGTGTAGTGGTTAAGGGTGTCAG
>NW_015256096.1:0-472 GCF_001447785.1 Gekko japonicus
TGTAGCCTGGAAATTAGTTGTAATCATGGGAGATCTCCAGGCCACCACCTGGAGATTGGCAACTATAGATGACACAACCAGAACCAGCCCTCTCCCAAGCACCGGGTTCTTTCCAGCTCAGCCTTCCCCTTCCTCTGCCTTTTATCTGTGGCTTCCCAACTCTACCAGCTTCCTGTCTCCTTTGCCTGACTCCTGAGTAAGTCTTAACTCTACCACAAGTTCATGCATAGGCTATTGCTCACAGGAAGGCCTCCTTCTTGCTTATCCTGAGGCTCTTCCTGAGGATAGGAACTAACTACTAGGGTTGCCAGACTGCCGGTTTGGCCAGGGGATTCCCTGATTTTCTGGGCTTCAATCCATCACCAAAGAGGCCCATTGTGCATCAGTGTGTTTGGGTCAATGACATCACATGGAAGCAACATCATCACACCAGGGACATCATGTGTCAACACTCTAGCATTTTGCCCAAAAA
>NW_015256097.1:0-472 GCF_001447785.1 Gekko japonicus
GGAAGATCAGTTGCAAATTGCGATGTTGGGAGGACTCCAGGCCCTGCCTGGAGGATGGCACCCACAGTGGGTCTGTAGCCCACGGTGAGGCTGGTGGGATGTGGTGTCCTCTCTCTCCCTTCTCCACAGGCATGGTCCCCTTGAAGAAGCTGCACGAGGCGTTCCTCCGGTTGGCCCTCCTGCCCGCGGGGGGCACCACCAGGCCCAAGGCCTCCGAAGTGCTGAGCCTGCACCTGCTGCAGAGGGGCCTGCCCCACTGGACCTCCTTTTGCGTCAAGTACAGCGCCGTGCGCAATGACCAGTTTGGGCTCTCCAACTTCAACTGGGAGGTGAAAGGGACGAACTACCACATCCTACGGACGGGCTGCTTCCCCTTCATCAAGTACCACTGCTCCCGAGCCTCTCGCCAAGACCTGGCGATGCAGAACCGCTTCTTTACGACTCTTAAAATAATAAACTTAGGTGAGCCTCG
>NW_015256098.1:0-472 GCF_001447785.1 Gekko japonicus
CTCCATTTTACCTTCACGACAACTCTGTGAGGTAGGCCGGGCTGAGAGTAAGAAACAGACTCAAGGTCAGCCAATGGGCTCCACAGCTGGGTGGGGAGATGAACCCGTGGGTCCCCCAAGTCCTAGCCCGACACTCTACCCACTACCGCACACTGGCGGCAGTCACGAATGACAGGAAAGCACCCTGCACATGCCCTGAAGCACTCTTTACCCTTTCATCTAGTGCAGGGTCCTTCCCCGTCACTGCAAACAAGTAGCCGAGAGAGAGGGGGACGGGTTAGAAAAAGGGAGCTGAACCCAGTTCTGCTTGAATTTCTAATCCGTGTCCGGTCAGAACCAAAGGCCAAGCCGCCTGTCCTTATGAAACGCTAACAGCCCCCCCCCCTGTCCTTTCCACAGGGTCACAGAGATTGAAATATCCTTCCGATCTGGAGGAAAAGAAAACAGCGGGAACCCCCCCCCAACTCTGCCT
>NW_015256099.1:0-472 GCF_001447785.1 Gekko japonicus
CCATAGGTTCGCCACCACTGGCTTAGGCAATGCAGTAGACCTACCGTGCTTCCCTGTGGATAGCCTCAGGGAAAGCCCACCATTATCATGCATAGTTGCTGGATCCTGCTTGCTGTTTTTGTGGTGCTCACCAAGGAGGGGAACAATGGGAGGGAGAGGAATAGTAATGCTAGCTAGTAAGGAAGCCTTGAGGTATACTGAGCAGTTCAGCTGATGCAGATAGAGTGCAGTGACAGGAACACATCAGTGGTCTATCAGTCATTCAAGTTGATGGTCACCAGCCAGATACATTCTGAGCCTAAAGGCTGTGTGCTGATACTGAAGGAGTAGAGATCAAGGGTTTATGGTGTTCATGGGAAGTCTTAATCTTGGTGGAGGTGGTAGTTGCTCTAGTGCCTCTATTTTATTTTTAAAGCAAGCTCACAACGTGCCTTATCATAAGTAGTCTATTATGCCTTGGGTACAGGGACAG
>NW_015256100.1:0-472 GCF_001447785.1 Gekko japonicus
TGAATTGCAAATCCCTAGTAAACAGGATTCTTGAGGAGTAGTGCCACAGATCCCCACCAAACTTTGTGATAAAAAACATAGTCTTGCTGACAGGTTCAGAAAGGCCAGCAGAGTCACCATTCCCTTACTGATCTCTAGACAAGTGATTGCTGACCAAGGGAACCAAGCCCACCCACTTGGAGCCCTGGGGATCTGCAATACACCCGGGAAGACTTTGCTACTGAAACTCTTTTCAGGTCTCTCACAAGTGTTATTGTGGTTGTTCCTTTGAGTTTGACACTGACCAGAGCCCAAGGACGACTCAGGCAGGGATGAGCAGAAAGCTCCTGGGAAATGGCCTTCTCCCATCACAACCACAGATATAGACGGCAGCGCTTATACACCATCATTGTGTTTATTGGCCGTTCTGCTTAAAACTGGCTTCCCACTCTTGAGTTCCAACAATGTCATAGAGAGATGCCAAGGTCTAGCA
>NW_015256101.1:0-472 GCF_001447785.1 Gekko japonicus
AACCCATGATTTGAAGAGTTACAATGAAATGCTCTCTGTCCAATATCAATGTGAGTAGAAAAAGAGGAATGCACATTGTTATGGTTGGTGTTCATGTTTGCCTGGGTCAAAAAGGAAAAGGAACCATGGATGTGCTGGATATCAAACGCCTTCAGAAACCACTTCAAGGTGAGATTATGCAAGACTGCTGTGATCCAAACTTTCCCCACAATGGATTTTCCTGTTTTTTCAACTTGTTTAATCAAAATCCCAAGGGCAATCATAGAGTGGGGGTCTCCATGGTAAACAAACACATTACATTTTCTCTGCATGAAAAGTGAATACTGGTGGAAGACAAGCCCCTTGACACCTCTGTTGAAATCTGGGATGCTTTCTGTGAAGGCAATGCAAATCCCACTCTTGACAACAACAGGGGTCAAGATCCTCAGGAATCTTTCTCCCTGTTCATTGTCTGGAGCCAGGAGACCGATCC
>NW_015256102.1:0-472 GCF_001447785.1 Gekko japonicus
GGAGGGTTAACTGATGGAACTGCCATCAACTTGAAGTCCTGCTTTCAGACTATACAGACTACAGTGACTGGATGATGTTGGGATATGGATGCACAAATATGTCCCTTTTTAGTTTTTTGTCAGTATGAGACTTTTTGTTTTGCTCAGATTCATTGCTAGTGTTTCCTATGCATTTATTTATCCCCTCCCAGTATGTTTTAATGGCACTGGCTTGATTTGTTTAATTTTCAAAATTTATCATGTTTTGTTGTTGTCCTGTTTTTTAATGCTAGTATTTTAATTGCTCTGCTTTGTTAATGTTTATATTTCAATGCTTGTATTTTAATTATTTTCTTTTATTAGTTGTCAGCCACCTTAAGCAGGTCTCTTGAGAGGTGGCATATTAATTTTCTAAATATATAAAATAAATTAGACCTCTCAGCAGCATTTGATACTGTTGTCTATTCTATTTTGGTCAGCTGCCTGGCCTCCC
>NW_015256103.1:0-472 GCF_001447785.1 Gekko japonicus
GAGCTGCAGACACAACTCAACCCCCATCAGTCATCCCACCTCTAATATCAAGGGTTGGATCCTATCAGGGTTTCTGCTCAATCTTGCCTGATTCCCCTCTTCACTGTAGCCTCTGTCCTGCATGCCTTTTCTTCACATGGGTTCAGTGATCCCCAGCATACCCTTTTCAGTGAACAAAAGGGGGGCCCTGCCCTCTTTTTGACAAAAGAAAAACTCGTAGGATCCAACCCCAGAAAACTGTGGAATGAAGTGAATGTGGTTTATTTAATGTGTATCCCAAAGAAAGTATATAGGGGAAATCATCAGTCCTTAAAGTCTTGGATTAATTCACACAAAATGGACTGGAATAGTGTGTTAACTGTGTCTGAACATTTCTCCCACCATGATCAATACTTGCTATAGCCTTTGCACTGAATTCTGTCATTGATGTTAGAGCAATCTAAATTCATTCTGATATTCCTGCACATGAACA
>NW_015256104.1:0-472 GCF_001447785.1 Gekko japonicus
GGCGGAGATCTTAAGGTGGTCATCCCATCTCGGCGTCAACCCTCTGATGTTAACGTCTCCCCTGATGGACCTTAAAAATGGGTCAAGAGTCGCCACGTATAACAGCGGACTAAGGGGACACCCCTGTCTCACTCCTCTAGTTACCGGAATGGGTGAGCCCAGAACCCCCCTCACATATGGGGAAATTCTCGCACCCGTGTACAACACTTTGAGCATGTCTAAAAAGGGGCGTGGAACACCTTGCTTATTCAGTACTTTCCATAAATAAGCCTGATTTACTCTATCAAACGCCTTGGCCTGGTCTAGTTGTAGAAGCCACTGTTCCTTCCGTTCCGTTACAATAGAGTGAAAAGCTTGGCGAAAGAGGCAGGCTGTATGGACCATTTTCCTGCCTGGGACTGCACTTGTCTGACCAGGTGAGATGATCTTGTGGGCGATCCGTTTAAGTCTGGTGTTAAGCACCCTCATAAAA
>NW_015256105.1:0-472 GCF_001447785.1 Gekko japonicus
GGGGGGATCATTGTACATTGGATTTCTCTGTGTAATATGGTATAAATCTCCATGAGAGGCTCAACTTTTATTGGACGTGCAAAAGGTGCTTTTTTCTTATTAAATGCAAGGGATGGTCCCGAGGGATGTCTGGGCTTCTAAAACATCTCTATCAATTTCCCCTTCCTTCCCTAGGAGCTCTCGGAAGGCTGATGGGTACAGTCTGGGAAAGCTTTCCTTCTTGCTTTAAAACTGCTGGTCTCCTGGTTTTGAAATCCGCACGGCTCTCCCGCTCTTAAAATGAATGTGTTTCCCTTTGTTCAGTTACAGCAAATAAGCTTCCAAGATTATTCCAAGAAAAAGACCATTTTCCAGCAGGCATTAGGATGATACCCACTTTGCTCAATTATAATAATGTATCAGGGAATTTACTATGCCTGAGCTTCTGCTCAGGATGAAGCCAGGACTGTGTTTGTTCCACGATTTCGGCAAG
>NW_015256106.1:0-472 GCF_001447785.1 Gekko japonicus
TCTCTCTCTCTCTCTCTGCTCTTTTCGGCCTTGCGAGCCTCTTCCCCCCCCTTAACCCTTTCATCCGTTGCTCCATTCAACGGGGCTCACAGGGGGAACAAATAACCAAGAAGTCAATGGACTGCAGCCTTCCCGCTGGGCCGAGACCCCTTTCACAAAGCCAGTCCCCCCCCTCCCCATCTTTTCAGAAGCCCAGCCTGACTCCTCAGCCGCCAGCCGGCACACCACTCCTGCGCTATTCAAGGGCCGGGGTGCAGCTGCGGCCCCCTCCGTCAGCTGACACACGGCAGCTGCTCGGCGGAGGCCAGGTGGCCAAGCCGCTCACCAAAGCCCCGCTGGCTGCCCGGCTTCTCTCCTTCCTGGCCACCTTACATGCCTGACCCTGTTGGTATTGATTAGGGGGGGTGGCAGCGTTGCATGGGCCCACCTTTCCCATGCACCTCGCTCCTGTTCCTTGTCCTCCAGCTGTTCG
>NW_015256107.1:0-472 GCF_001447785.1 Gekko japonicus
GAGGTAAAAGCATTTAAAAATAAAGAAATGATCAATGATGTCTGAGAAGGATTAGATTTTAGAGCAGCTACCCATAACCGAACTAACTAGTTCAGGAAGACAGGCAATTATCAGAACCACAGTTTTCCAAACTAGTTGAAACAGGAAAGCAGTACTGGTTAACGTCCTTCTGTGGAAAGAATGATGGCACTCCTAAATGGTGCTGCTTGCTCCTAAAAGATGTGCTTCTCTTTAAAGCCAGCGGGAAGGCGGCTGATCTAACTTCTGCTGCACCTGGCTGAGTGATTTAGCAGAAATCCAACCAATGGGGCTGCGGAGGCTTTACTTTCTTTGTTCTGTGAGTGCCTGCTACGGAAAGCCAACGTTGGATTAACTCAGGCTAAATCCTTCGGCGTTTTGCCAGACCAAGAAAAAAAAAATGCAGCGAACTCTCCAAGATTTCAGAGCTGGCTTTACTTATCCATTTTTTTTT
>NW_015256108.1:0-472 GCF_001447785.1 Gekko japonicus
GGCCGTGACGTACCTCCGCAGAGTCCTCATCCTTCCCATAATCGGTGCTGCCCACGATGGGCTCCTTCTCCCGCATCCAGGACTCGGCCTCGTTGGCGTCAGCAAAGTACTGCTGGGCTTGCAAAGAGTCTTCCAGGTCTTGCCTGCGCTGGGACGCCTTGCCTTTCAAGGACTCCCATTTCTGGTTCAGGTCGTTCAGTTTGATTTTCACATCCTCGGCAGCGAAGTGTCCTGAGACACAAGAGCGTCCAAGTAGCACGCAAGCACGGAAAGACATCCAGGGCCACTCGTGCTCTTTGTACCTCCCCTCCCTCGGTCCTTCCCTGGGAGAGACTGGGAGCAGAGGCCTCAGTCCTACGGGTGCCCTTCCCAGTCTTATGGGAGACCCTGAACGGATGTGAACAAATGAAGAACCCCCCTGCATCATCAATTCAACTCTCCCCACTGTGAGAGGACTGGGGAATAGGATGCA
>NW_015256109.1:0-472 GCF_001447785.1 Gekko japonicus
GATAAATTAAAACAAGATTAAAATAAATGAACTGTACACATATATATTAAACTAACCACTAAAAACAAATTCAGTCCCATAACCAAGACCTCAAGCCAAATTGCAAAGGACCCAAAAAATTTGCTTCGTCTAGGAATCCCTAGAGTTGTCCATTCACCATTGTCCATTCAGCCACCAAATCCCCTCTGTCCAGGTCTTTTGGAGTTGATGCACCACTGCCTGTTTCAGGACTGGGGGGATCGCTCCCTCTCTCAAAGATGCATCTTCTACGCCCCAGACCCAGATTTTAGCATCCAGGAGCTGCAACAGTCATAAGAGCAGGTGGTACGTTTCAGACTTCCAAGAAATCTTGTCATATCCTGAAAATTATCCCATGCAACTGGGCAACCTATCGCCATGAGACCCTATAACTGCTAATGTACCATTCAAATTGGTACAGATGAAAGAGAGCCACGAAGTGTGAAGCATCCAC
>NW_015256110.1:0-472 GCF_001447785.1 Gekko japonicus
CCCCCCCCAGTTCTCCAACAGCAGCACCTGTTCTATTCATGAAGAAGGAGTGTGGAGAGCTCCACCTGTGCAATGATTACAGTGCTTTCAGTAAGAGCACAATTTGGAACAGGCACACCATGCCCTGATCCTTGAGTTGTTGGAACAACTGAGTGAGGCCTTTGTATATATCAAGCTTGACCTTCAGGAAGCATACAGTTTGGTCTGGATCAGGACAGGTAATGTGTAGAAGACCATATTTCACCCTCAGTATGGACATTTTGAGTACTGAGTCATGCCATATAGCCTGTGCAATGTCCCACCATCTTCCAACATTTCATGAACAACATTTTCTGGTATCTGCTTAATCATTTCATCATCATCTACCTTGATGACATATTGATCTGTTTGGCAAATTCTCAGACTTATGTCCAACATGTGCCAATTATCCTGCAGAAGTTGCATTAACACCGTCTGTTTGCCAAACTGAAGA
>NW_015256111.1:0-472 GCF_001447785.1 Gekko japonicus
AGAACAATGTAAGCTGTTTGGGGACCTGTTGGAGAGGATGGGAGTCAATGAAATAATAAAATAAACCAACACATTAGATCTGGCCAAATTTCAGCAACTCTAGGTGGGACAATCCTAGCATGCCAAGAAGGCATACATTTCCCAACGTGCATAGCTTTGGAAATCTCTATATTGACAGTCTCATGTTTCAAAATGAGACATTTCTGAAATACATCTTGATTCAATTGTACCCTGAAGCTGCTTCAGTACAACAACTGGTACGAAATCCAGCGTAATGGAAGCAGAGGAGAACACTAAACCGAGTTCTTAATCTTTCAAAATCTTAAAGCTTTGGGATTTCACTGTTCAAAAGCCTGTCCTGAGACCGTAAAGGGAGGAGTAGACCAGAGCGCTTTGATACCTGAGGCCAAAAACCCAAACGATGTTCAACGTGGTGGCAGTAAATTGAATCTGAGCCCAATTTCATTTTGAC
>NW_015256112.1:0-472 GCF_001447785.1 Gekko japonicus
GATGGATGAATGACTGTCAGCTGCTGAGATCTCTTGCTTGTCTTTTGGCTGGAGGAAAACTACAGAGGTAAAGCTTCCATCATTTAACTGGTTAAGAAATAAGGCAGTGGGGAAGAAAACTTCACAGAACATCTAAACCAGCCTAACCCCATTGATTTTCAACACCAGCGCCAATATACTGAATCAAAATGGAGATCCAAGTGCAAGAAGTGTAGTACATCAAACACAAAATGCATTTAAAGGGTAAGAAAAGTACTGTCTGCAGCTGGATTAGTGCTTTGACAACACCTAATTTAACCATATTCCTTTCGTTATGACTCCACCATGACTAGTTTTAGCTTAATTGAGCTGCAGATGTTCTTTTATTACAATTTCATGCATTCACCCACCCATTTTGCACATTAAAATGATATAAAATGTACAAGTTAAGTTCTGATGCAGCTTCATGGCAGGAAATAGGTATGACAGGACA
>NW_015256113.1:0-472 GCF_001447785.1 Gekko japonicus
GGAACTGATCTTGATTGTCTGGACTCGGAGATCCATTGTCATAACAGGAGATCTCCACATACCACCTAGAGGTTGGCAACCATAGTGCATGAATGTCTGTGTCGGGGGGTGGGGTCGCTTTGCAGTGTGTACATTAAGTCTGGTGTCTTTTCTCCTCTGTTTAGGGAGAGCCTGGTCCACCTGGCCTGCCCGGGCCACCAGTAAGTATTTACCTAATTCTTTTTCTCAAAGGGTTGGAGCACTCCGCTAGAAAGGAGCAGGGGAAAGATAGGATTAGGCACAAGAAAGGCATATGAAACTTTGGTCGGGAAGAAAAGCAAAGGGACATATCTGCCTGGGGAAGAAACCCATTCAAAGCAGCTTCTGGTTCCCTTGGAAGGTTTTTTGCAAGGAAGGATATGGGCCCAGAGCCTCGGGCTTGTGAGCTGTGACGCAGGTCCAGAGAGATGCCCCAGAAAGGCACCGGGGAAGA
>NW_015256114.1:0-472 GCF_001447785.1 Gekko japonicus
TTAAACTCTTCTAAGCCCATTGATTTCAGTAATCTTTAGAAGGGTGTAACTCTGTGTAGGATTACACTGACTGAATACACAGGTATCTTATGAGACCCACAAACTTCTGTGGCAACTTGCATTTTTTTACATTTTATTGTGCAGATAAACATATGCATGTGATATCTTCATGGTAATATATTTGCCAGTCTATTTCAGTTGGCTTTATTCATTTTTGCCATGAGTATTATTATTCAGTGGACACATTATTTTACTTTAAGCTTAGGCATACTTCAAAAATAGAGTCTAGCACATATGATTAAAGTCCAACTGCCACAATTTAAAGAATTCTTAAGTTGTGCTATGTAGACAGAGTAGGTTTTTAAATTAAGATTTAGAATGACACATTTACCATTTATTTAAAACTATCTGTTGCTATATTAATGAAGAATTAATCATGCTCTTATGCTGCTTGTGCTCTTATGCATTCCCC
>NW_015256115.1:0-472 GCF_001447785.1 Gekko japonicus
TGTTCCAAATGCTGATCTTGTGTGACCTGTTTATGCAATTTGTGAGAAATGCTTAATAAAGGGTTTTTTAAATTTGATTTGTGTTCAAAATGTGCTGCGGGATAGATTTTTATAAGAACAGTACTATACCAGCTTTATGCTTTCTGTACCCTTTCCTAAGAAACTTTAGTAGAGAATTAGCCCTTTGCACTATGCTATACATTTGCAGGACGATTTCATCAAGCTATCTGTCACGACACCAGGGTCTCCTTCCTGCTCAGCCATTGCCAGTTCATAGTCCATCCGTGTATGTACAAAGTTAGGATTTTGGGTTTTCTGTTTTCACTTTATGCTTACGCTGGCTTCTGTTCACTCTGGTGGAAGAAATTCTTTTCAGGTTTTGCTATATGTACTGCTGTTGTTAAAATTACTAGAATTTTGTGCTACCGACTGCTTTAGAGGGCCTAGGGAGCATCTTTCAGCTGTAAGAATA
>NW_015256116.1:0-472 GCF_001447785.1 Gekko japonicus
GTGACATAACTCAAGGAAAAAAGTGGACTGAATTCTATTATTCTATTTCACTAAGCTAGATCCTATGAGTCTTTCTTGTTAAGTCCTCCTTCAAGAGAGAAAGACTTCTTCTAATGCCACAATGGTTTTCTCTAATGGAGAAATGGTCTGTCTTTGTTTAAAGAAAACTTCATGGAAAGGTATGGAAGAGAATCACAGAATCCAACTCAGTGGATGTGATTCTTCTTCTTCTTTTTTTTGGCCTCCGTTTTATTCCAGATCCTAAAGCGGCCATTGTTTCTGTCAGACCTGCCAACGGCTAAATGTCAAATAAGCAGCTGTCAATCATCTAACAGTATTCCACCTCAATCACCTTTTGTTTCAATAAGATCACAAATAGGATGTTGTCTCCTATCATCCTGCATTTTAAACCATCCTTCTTGACAAAATAACTTTCAGGCATCTAAGCATCTGTCTCTGAAAGAAGAGAAGA
>NW_015256117.1:0-472 GCF_001447785.1 Gekko japonicus
CACAGTGGCCAACCCCGTTGCCCTGGAGACTCAACAAACAGGGCGGAGAGGGATTCCTGAGGCGTTTCTGCCAGCCGTTTCAGCAGCTGGGGCCGAACTCTGGCAACAGTTCGCTGGCAAGCAGGCCTGGCCCTTCATATCCTCTCAGGGCAGGAAGTGCTCCCCAAGGGCAGCCACACCCGAGTGTCGAGCAAAGGTCTGCCACCTCACAACATGGGACTGAGCCCCAACTCCTAGCCTGAAGTCTAAATGAGCAGGAGCCAGGTCAGACCCTGACCCACTTCCAGTGACACACATCCACTTCTATTCCCACTTTGTCCCAGCGCTGCACAGGACTGAAACGGCAGCCACACCACTCACAACACTGTCAACAGGGAAGGGGTGTGGGTGTTTGAATTTCCCATGTCTAGTTTCGTTTGCCTCATGAAGAAGAGTAGGTTTTCAAACCCTGCTTTTCTAAGGAGTCTTAAAG
>NW_015256118.1:0-472 GCF_001447785.1 Gekko japonicus
TGTTCAATAATATAGCATTAATGCAACATTAGCACTTGAAATATCTTTTTTGTCTCTATAGTTTCCAAAGTTTTTCTGGAATTAGTCTTTAGAATTCTGTATTTTGGTCTTCCTGACTTTCCTACATTAATCTAGAAATCTCACTGTTGTTCCTCACCCGTTTACTGCCTCATTCTGAGCATACCGATGGAGGTGAGGCAGCTCACTATGATCTAGTCAGTGGTCACCGTTTTAGAATCATGGCCTTGCTTTCTAGTAGTGCGTTTGAGCTTCTATTCTATTTGGAACTTCTCAGTCTTTACACATGCTTGAAGGTGTGACATCAACTTGGATAAACGGGATTTAGCATTGTACTTGAGGCCTAACAGCAATGACTGTTATATTATGTTAAGTCTTTAATACCATACCACAAGTTTGTCAAAAGACAACTACTACTTGTGGCACCTTGAAAACTACCATATTTCATGTGAGG
>NW_015256119.1:0-472 GCF_001447785.1 Gekko japonicus
GCAGGGTGGGGATTCGAACCCGTGTCTCCTAGATCTTAGTCTGATGCTTTAACCACTATACCATGCAGCTTCCACCCCATGCTGCTTTGATCCACTGAAGGGGAAAAAAGACAGGCCTCGCAACTGTGCCTGTCTTTTTACCCTGCTTGGATTTTTAAAAGCCTGGTACGTTTTTTAACCGACAGGTTATTATTTTCCTTTTTTTAAAAACAAACAAACCCCATTCCTCTTGTTTTTATTCATTTTAGTATGCCTGCTTTGAAAGGTCTCTGGGTTGAAAAGATCGGTTCAGATGGGCCGCTGCTGTTTTATGTCTGTTTCATGCTTATTTTGTTACTTCCTTTTTAGCATTTTTGCTTGTTCGTTTTTGTTTCGTTGCTTATTGAATGTCCCGTCCTATTGCTTGTCCTGACTCACTCTGCAAAATCTGCCTTGAATCCCAGTGAGAGAGGCAGATTATAAATAACATAAA
>NW_015256120.1:0-472 GCF_001447785.1 Gekko japonicus
AACTGGGTTCGTTTAGAGATAATTTTGAATCAGTTTGGTTTAAAACTGCAGGTACAGCACGTTTATACATCCAAAGTAAATATCTTTCTGGTATATATCTGGGGTTTCACTTGGATTTGCCAGGTCCAGTAAAACTGGGTTTATATAAAATGTTTGAATGCATTCTCTCAGTATCTGGAATCAGTCTATTACATCCAAAGTCTTCCAGAACCTTCTAAGCATGTCCAACCATTCTGCTCAGTTTGCTGAACTGGTCTTCTCACCAAGGTGAATCAATGAGGTATTGGCAACGGCTCTCTCAGTGTGGTCAACTACAACCCTTGCTCTCTTTTCCTTTAAAAAAAAGTACCAGCATATTAATATTCTGACAGCAAACATTGTGTTTTTTACTACTCAAAGGGTTGTGCACCCCTGCTCTAGGCCCTGAAACTTAAAGATGGCATCAGTGCTTAACACTGTTTTATCTTGTTCT
>NW_015256121.1:0-472 GCF_001447785.1 Gekko japonicus
TCACTCTCCATCTGCATACTTTTCACATTCCATGCAATGAACAATCCCATAAGTACCAACTGTGCTAACCTGGGAAAGAATTGCACGCATGAGTTATGTGCTGGGGAAATGCCCTACACCCACTGCAGAATGGCTGCTTTGGGAGAAATTTCATGCAACCCCCATCAACAGCTGCCGTGCATCAGTGGTGCTGGAAATGTTGGCCTGGAAATGACAGGCCCCAGGTTCTCTCCAAGACAGAAAATGAACTAGCAAAGTTATCTGCCTGCTTCTTTCCCGGCTTACCCGACCCAGCTTGTGATCAGCAAGGGTGCAGGAGTCCATGAAGGTCTGCGCGATGACCAGGAGCACGGCCTCCACGTTATCTGAAGTCTGCACATCAAAAACAAACTGGGGGTTCTTGATAATGTTGACCCAGAACCTCAGGGGTAGGCTACGGAGAGAAGAAAGGCTCAACTGACAGCATGTGCTC
>NW_015256122.1:0-472 GCF_001447785.1 Gekko japonicus
GACTGATTAATGTGGGCAAAGAGTGCAGCGAGTGCTGTCAGTGCTGCATTTTATCATCCCTGGAGTTATCATGTCATTTCCAGGAGCCTTGCCAGTTTTCAATTGATTTATTAGGGTTTTTAAAAAACCTTTTTTTAATCCGTTACTGGTGGCCATGGTGCGAGTTTTTGTAGTTGGATCTTCAGAGGAGTTTGTAGGTCTATTTCAGACGAGTAGAACACGTGGGAGTGCAGAGTTCCCAAAGCTGAGGAGCGATACTGCCGCTTATCCTTGGGGGGCACCGTGTGGAGCTCAGCCCTGATCAAGTGCCAGAAGGTAGCCGAGTTATTTGATTTGGAGGCTTGGATCCTCCAGGTCCAGGAGCCTCTTCGTGCACTGTTTTTGTCTCTGCCAGAAGGTTTTTGTCGTGCTGCCCTAGAGTTTTGAGCTGTGGGGGAATTGTAACGAGACCGCCTCTCCCCATAGGAGCCCC
>NW_015256123.1:0-472 GCF_001447785.1 Gekko japonicus
TTTGAGCAAGGGAACCTTTACCTTAATAGGCCTTATGCTATAATGAAAAGGTTCAGAAAAGGGCTTATAAAGGGAGAGGTACTGTGAACTATACCACTGTGTACGGGACATATTATCAGTTGGCTGTATGTATTATCTTGCTGCCGCTACATTTTTTCTGCTAACATAATACCATTGTTCTACATTGCATCTAATGATGTAATACTGCTTTTCTGTATTGTGTCTGCACTCTGAATCATGTCTAATATTCTGAGCTCGTTCCAGTTTTCTGAGATCCCAGTCCATTGCATATTAGATGTCTCACCCTACTGATTGCTTCCACTTACACTGTGCAATCAACCTTAAGTGGACTAGAAACATAGTTAAATCAACTGTAAAAATTTGCATGTATGAATGAGCTATCATTCATATGTCTTCCATCACTCAATCATAATGCTTTTTAGCCGAGTTGGTTCACACATTCGGCGGCAGC
>NW_015256124.1:0-472 GCF_001447785.1 Gekko japonicus
TGGATGTGTGAGTTTATTGTGTGTTTTTTATATTGTTACCTGCACTGGTGGCCCTTGGGAAGGCAACAAGGCAGGACAGATTTTTTGGTAAATAAATCAATAATGTTGGTCTCGCCCTGGATGAGTAGAGCATTACTCGGGGGGCCAGAGATCTCTGATATGAATCCCAGTTTTTGGCCTAGTAATGGCTGGGGAGGGACTGGAGAAGACCCTGCTAGCTGGCAGCAGTCAAGTAACATCTGGCTGTGTTTGCTCTCTTCTCTGCACACGGTCATTTAAGGCCTGGGTGTTCCTGGAGGCATGGCCTAGGGTTGCCAGCTCTGGGTTGGGAGCCTGGGGGGTGGGCAGAGTTTGGGGAGGGGAGGAAGGTCAGCTGGATATAATGCCAGAGAATCCATTCACCAAAGCGGCCATTTTCTCCTGGGGAATGGGTCTTGGTTGTCTGGAGACCAATTGTAATACCAGGAGATCT
>NW_015256125.1:0-472 GCF_001447785.1 Gekko japonicus
CCTGCAGGAAATGACCCCTGGTTCCCGCTCGCTTTCTGACAACACTTGGTGGGCTCCAACGAAGGTGTCTGTGGGTGTCCTGCTCTAGAAGAATTGGGGAAATCCTGCTCTAGAAGATGGTGCAGAATTCTCCAACGCGCAGGGCATTTGTATCAGATGCGCCGGTGTGGGGAACGTTCCGTGGAGGCCAGATTGTCGGGAACTGCCCTTAAACTTTGTTCAAGAGCAGTAACAGACGACCCGTTCTGTGGAAAGGAAGAAACGGTCGCTCGGCACGTCTGTCTGAACCCTCCACAGACCTTGTCAAGGGATTGCAGTGCGCAAAACATGCTTTTAAGGCCTCTAAGTGTGCCAGACCAGTGGATCGTCTCCAGAGATTTTTTTTGCCAGTGGCAGCCCCACGATGTCTCAGCGGCCTGCTTGACACTTTGTGACTTGTTCTCATAAGAACGTTAAGAGAAGCCAGTGTTGG
>NW_015256126.1:0-472 GCF_001447785.1 Gekko japonicus
AGAACACAATGGCAGCTTGCTGACAGCTAATGGCTAAGCAAGCCAAAAAGAAGTTGTATAAGCCATACAGTCCACACAAAATCCCCAAACAATAACAAAATTGATTTCATACCTTTTTGTAAGACCAACCAAATAGACACAAAAGATGGTGCAAGCATTCGAGATCAGTAGAATTATTCACCAGCCTGGTTAAAAAAGAAGGGTGGGAAGTAGATTCCCCAGGCCACGATGCTACAGCCTGACCCTGTGCTTAGCTTCCGAGAGCTTCATGCAGGCAAATAGCCTGAGTTTGTTGCTGGTTTTAAGTTACAGCCCGTTCCCTGGGAAAAGCAATATTCATTTCATATAATACACTGTTTGCTCTTTCACTGAAACACAGGTCCACTCTCAACTTGCATGCCATGCAGCTGGACTTGCACTGGTAGCTGACGGATCAAAGTGGTCAGCCGTGTCAGTCTGAAGCAGCAGAACA
>NW_015256127.1:0-472 GCF_001447785.1 Gekko japonicus
GTGTGGATTGAGTCATGGTCTACTGTGGCACTTTACTCAAAAGCACGGTTAACCGGTTTTGCTTTGCAGAGCATAATGAACCGAAATGCGTGCCCGGCTGACTGAAGGGATCCCAGTTTTCCAACTTCTTATAACAATTATTTGCTTTTCTGTTCTCCAGTGGATGTGGCATCTACACAGCTACAGTTCTAATAACATCTCCAGGGTGGCCAAGAGGCACCGTGAGAACAAACTGAGAAGCAATCTCCAATTGACATCCTTGTACGCAGGGCAAAAATAGTGCATTTTCTTGCCCACTTTTGTGCTCCCCCCCTCCCCTTTTTCCTGCCAGAGTAAGCGTTTAAAGGCACTTTGGTCAAAGAATGGCACATTAAGTCAGCAGCGAGGAAACTGAATTCAAGGTTAAGGTCCTGCATTTAGGAGTGCGTGGATGTTATTGGCACCTTTTCTGGATTAAGGCAAAAAAGTGAGA
>NW_015256128.1:0-472 GCF_001447785.1 Gekko japonicus
GTTTTGCCTGCATTTAGGGTACTATGACACGCATGAAGCTCACACACTATTGAAGAGTTTGCTGCCTTCCACAGATATCGAGCTTATAGGCAATTTTGACCGTATCAAGTTGTTTTAACCAAACAGGGCTGCAACCCGGCACCTGCAGTTCTGTCAGCATTTCTTGTCAACAGCCGCAAGCTTTGATACACATATCCCAAATTCCTGAGACCGAAGAGCAAAAAAATAGTATGCCGGGAAGCTAATCCTCTGCCTCTAGGTAAACGTTTTCAAATATTGCTCTTGTCTGCAAAGTCTTGTACAAAGTAGTGTGGTACAATCTGAAGGGAGCAAAGTGTATTTCAGCGTTAGGAGAAACCTGAAGATACTGGCGGCGAGGTCAAGCACCAGAATACAGACACCGTCTCTCTTAACCTGGGAGCTTCGCTGCATGGAATTAGCAGGTAAAGCAAGAATATGGTTTCCATGGCAG
>NW_015256129.1:0-472 GCF_001447785.1 Gekko japonicus
ATAAATAAATAAATAAATAAAATAAGAAGGCCTCAGACTTTATTTTCCCACAGCAGCCACACATGCTATGTGGGAAATAGCTGTTAAAACTGAGACCCAAACAAGACATGAGACAAAGCTGAATGTACCTCTCTCTCATGTTCTTCGGCGAGGCCAGCTTCACACTTTCCCCTCTAGCTTTCCCCAATGCAAAATCGCTTCCCAAATGTGTGCTCAACCCTTTCCCCATGAGCAATTTCCCCAATGCAACTTGTACTGCCCAGCAACTTTTCTCCCCAGGTAGAGAATACGGGGACTGTTTTCTGAGAAGGGGCTGTTTGGCTTCCATGGTACAGCATCTCTTTTGCATGGAGAAGGTCCTAGGTTCGAGCCCCGGCAGTTCTAGTTAAAGCATCAGGTGGGAGGTGATGTGGGAGATCTCTGCCTGAAAGTTTGGATTGCTTCTGCCAGTCTGAGTAGACAATACTCACCT
>NW_015256130.1:0-472 GCF_001447785.1 Gekko japonicus
GCAGATACAAAGAGCGGCCTTCCAGAATGTACACAAGGCCTGTTTTTCACAAAAATATTTATAGCGATCTAGGATAAACTTCCATGCAAACAGTACGTCAAATGACACTACGGCGAAACACAAAACGTCAAAAGACACGCGAAACACAAAACGTCAAAAGACACGCAAAACACAAAACGGGAAACAAACCCTGCCAAAATACAGTCTTGAAAGGACAGAGCTGATAAACAATCCTCTTAGGCTGAACAGACAAGCAAAAACAACCTCTGGAACAGCCGAAGAAAAGCCCCCTGGAGCGTGAAGACATGGAAGGTATGTAAACACGACAGGCCTGTTTCGAATCAATCTCTTTAGTGAGGTGTAAGTCTGCATAAAGCTTCTGTGGATTCCACTAGTCTCCAAAAATTCAGGAGCGCACGGCAGCAATGATTCACATTATTGTCTGCATGATAGTTTAACTTCCAGGTTGTGG
>NW_015256131.1:0-472 GCF_001447785.1 Gekko japonicus
ACAATAGGTATGTCAACTTCCACTTGAAAAACAACAAAACAAAACAAGGCTCCCAGTAGTTTTGGGTGACAGGGATGGCCAACACTTGGGTCTGGGCATGTGGAAGCCCTTTTTCTGCTGTGCCGTATTGGCAGCTGCAGCAACAACAGGAAAACCACACAATCCCATCTGGGTATGGAAAACACTGCAATCTTTTTTTGTGTGTGTGTTCAGGTTATCCAAGTAAACTCATCAGCTCAAAGCAGGATTAATCTATAATCCCTTTGCCTTTAGTACAGCTCTCATAGCTGTTTAAAAACATCTGGATAAAGTGAAATATAGATAACCATGAATGCTTCTTTCTAACTTACTGGGAGGAAATGAATATGTATAAGTAGAATACCCAGATAATAGGCTCATAGGAGCATGGTCTCCACACTCAGTTGCTTCCACAGAAAAATGGCATGTTCAAGGCAACTGAAAAGTTGTGTGT
>NW_015256132.1:0-472 GCF_001447785.1 Gekko japonicus
TTCAAGAGGGCTTTTCCGCACAGGTAATACGGCTGCGTTGCAGAAAAAGGTTCACAAACTTAACTTGCATAAATGGTCAGGGACTCAGGTCTACACGGCTGTGTATAGCTTACTGTAAGTAGGATCCTCTGAGCAGGGGGTTTTGTAGGGGCCGACCTGCAAATGGGCAAAATCGACAACTGCCACCACCAGTGCCTTCTCTGCTGTGGCCCCCATCTTGCGGCACGGCCGGCCTGAGGTGGTCAGGAAGGCTCCCCCGTCTCCTGGCTTTCCGCAAACTATGCCAAACTGAATTATTCAAGAGGGCTTTCCTATGCAGGCAACAGACTTGAACTGTACTGTATGATTCACAAGTTACTTGAGTAAATGATTAGGAACTGTGGTCTGTGCTACTGTATATAGCTTGCCATAAGTAGGATGCTGAGGGCGGCAGTGGCTCAGAGGGTTAAGACGATGAGCTGCAGACCGGAAG
>NW_015256133.1:0-472 GCF_001447785.1 Gekko japonicus
GGAACCAGGCAAGGTTGCCCTCTTTCTCCTCTCCTTTTTGCCATAGCCATAGAACCCTTAGCAAATGCTATAAGAACGGAAGTTAAAATCAAAGGAATACCAACCAGGCAAATGGAGCACAAACTGTCACTCTTCGCAGATGACATGCTTTTGTACTTAACAGACCCCTTAAGCTCAATACCTCCACTGAAATCAGTACTCAATTCCTTTAAAACAATCTCTGGTCTCACTATTAATGACTCCAAATCACATATCTTTCCAATCCTTTTATCCTCACAAACTCAAGATGAATTGTTAAGGACACACAACTTTACACTAATCTCAGACTCATTCAGATATCTAGGCATAGAGGTTCCAATGACTTTCAACAAACTGCTATCAAATAACTATCATAAAACTCATAAACTTATCCTAAAAGACATACAGCACTGGGAAAGTCTGAATCTATCCTGGATAGAACGATTTCACTTAA
>NW_015256134.1:0-472 GCF_001447785.1 Gekko japonicus
TTAAACAACATTGGCAAGAGGATCACCCCTTGCAGTACAATGCATTCCAGCTGGTATCGTGGTGAGATCGTCTCACCAAATAAATGAGTAGCAATAGCAACAACAAAACAATAACAGTAACAGTGAATTCTAGCTTAGGCCCAATGGTGAGCAGTTGCTGACAACTTCCTACTTAAAGGCATTGAAGCTTATGGGGAATGATGTCACATACAAAATGTTTCCAGAGGGCTTTCAACCATCGAACCCACAAAATGTCAGATGGAAACAGCAGAAACATCTGACATGGAAGGTAAAAAGTTGACAACTGTTTATGTTGTAAGACATACCTTTATCTGGATCCGATAGTAGGTACTGCAGACCAGGTATCTGTGAATGCGCAGTGACATTTAAACAAAGGACGTCGTTTTTACCAAGCAGCTGCAGGATGAAATGTGGATATTGTCCATCTGGGGGAGGACAGGAAGAATTTTTT
>NW_015256135.1:0-472 GCF_001447785.1 Gekko japonicus
GTATGGATAGTGCTGGCAACAGTCAAATATTCACTGATTTTGATTAATGACAGTTCTAGATAAGATATGGTGCACCTGCTCCGTAAAATCAAGGCAATTGAATCTGGTTGCAGTCCATGAGTCACACATAATGTTCCAGTGTTATCACCCCCGCACCTTGATAGCTAAACATGCCCTTAATTGTTTGGATTTTATGGCAATCAGACAACATGCAATTAGGGTTGACAACCAGACTGGTCCAACCAGTAAACTCTGTGTTGTCAAGAAGCCAATGTCGCCTGGAAAGCCTGTAGCCTCCAGTATTAGGGCCAAGGAAACCAGTAAACTCCACCGACAAGAGTCTCCCTCTTAGATAGCATGCCAGATTCCTACAAGTTCTGCCAGGATTCCGCCTCCATCCTGCTCAAAGTGCCAGTACTTTTAAGATCAAAAAGTAGCAACCCTCAGGGCAATATAGTTCATTCAGAAAAAA
>NW_015256136.1:0-472 GCF_001447785.1 Gekko japonicus
GGGTCTCTTGGTGGTGGTCCTTGGAAGAGAACAGACGGTTAAGCTCTAGCCTGGCCCTCACATAGGATTTGTCAGTTGACTCTCCAGACTTACCCAGAGGCATGGGGAAAGAAGGTTCAAATAACTCCAGTGCTTCTGTGTATGATTTAATGCATGATAATTAGGGTCAAGTAAACCTCTGTCAGGGCCGGAGAACAGCTCAGTCCTGAAACAGGGGTAGATGACCCTTGACCTGTTTGCTGAGCAGTGGCACAGTCAGCCATTTTTCTCAGTACACAGAGCTCGTTCTCTGCCCAAACACTCAAGCTGAGCCCCCGAGGCACAGGGAGGTGCAGCCTATTGCTATAACCACTTCCCAACCCTACAGTCACCATTTGGGTCTGAGGCAAGGTCCTGAGGCACTCGTGGTGCTGTTGGGGTTGGGCTTGCTCCCAAAGCACGTGGACAAGTATGAGACCTCATCTCCCTTTTC
>NW_015256137.1:0-472 GCF_001447785.1 Gekko japonicus
TTATTCTTGGAGAAAAGACCGCTGAGATGTGGCTTCCTGTTTGTGTTCCAGATGATGAATGATGCCAGGACAGAACTTGAGGCCCTCGAAGAGAAGGGATTATCAGCAGGGCAAGAAGCCGGAGGAGCGGTACTGATATTTCACACCACACGTAATTAACCAATAATTAACCTTTGGAATTAATGGCAGCAGGAGGGGTGTGATGGTCACAACTCACAAGGTGTGTGTGTGTTTGGGGGGGGTGGCTTTTGAAAGGGGATTAGCTGAATTCTTGGAAGAGGAAAACAACGCTTTGTTCTGATCCAGCGGAGTTGCCCTTAAGTACATAATAGCAACAGAGCCTCCATATAGAGAAGGGACTATGCCTCTCAATGCCTAGTGCCAAGAGACCAGACAGAAGGGAGCTGATCACTGTCCCCTCTAAGCTGAGTTACGGTGAGCCAACTCACAGTCTTTTTAGCCTCCGGCTCAC
>NW_015256138.1:0-472 GCF_001447785.1 Gekko japonicus
GTGATAACAGAAGTCCAATTAGGCTTTAGTCTGCTCACTAAGCCAAGTTTTGGGTAGGTTTATACTTTTATATGCCTGTCAGAATAAAGTATAGACTCCCTTTTACTTCTTTATGGCATGTTTCTCGCAGTGTCGAAAACCCTACAGATAAAGCACCGACATCATTTCCCCTTGGAAAAAAATTAAACTTATTTTTATAGGACACTGACATGCTCTCTAAACTGAATCTTGCGAAATCGAGGGCAAGTGTTTGCAAGAGATTTATGAGTAACAAAAAGCGTTTTTAAGGAGCTGGTATTTCACTCTATTGGATTTATATTGGTTTTCAAAAGCCTCAGACAATTTTATTACATATCACATAGTACAGTACCTCTTTGGGGCATGGCATTCTGTAACTTTTTAAAAATTGCAAAACCATGAAACACCATGAGTAAAGCAAGATCAACACTCAGTTTTAATGATTTCTCTAATT
>NW_015256139.1:0-472 GCF_001447785.1 Gekko japonicus
CCTTGGTCTTCTTTGGTGGTCTCTCATCCTACTACTAATTATGGTCAACACTGCTTAGTTTCTGAGATTTGAAGAGCCTGGGCTAGTCTAGGCATCCTCCTAGTAGCCAACTGGAAAACTCCAAGGACTTAATTCTATATACTATGTTCTTTCCCCTCGCAGCCTCCTGCACCCTCTAAAAACTGCTCCAGAACATTCAAGAACAGAGTAGACTCTACATGATGCAGTAGGCAGCTGAAATGAATTGACAGAAATGGCTTGTTCCATTTCTTGCAAGACCACTTACTCAATGAGGACCTCAAGAGAAAAGGAAAGAGGACAATTTTTGCTGATATCCCCACAAGCTGAAGACCCTGTATACTACATACACCCCACTCCTGAGGCTCCCCAACTTTCCAACAGCAGCTATCAAGGGGAAGGCAGCAGAGGGAAGGGAGAAATCTGTTCTATAGACTCCTTGCATTCACAATCC
>NW_015256140.1:0-472 GCF_001447785.1 Gekko japonicus
GCCCCCTCCATCATTCAAAGAGGCTCTGCCGTCAAGTGCGTGCATGAACTGGTTCTTTGTCTGTGTGAGTCCATTTGTAGCAGAATCAAAGCGGCCGAGATACCCAGTTCAAAACAACATCTGTCTGATGAGCTGTCCTCAGCCAGCATTCTTTTACAGGCAATCCGTTTCCCATGGGGTTTTATATTGCTGTCAAAGACGAGCCAGCCAGGCCTCTTTTGACTCAAACCAGAGCTGCCTTGCGGTCCGTTTCTAGTTGGTGGCCAGCATTCTGGACAAAATACGTGTTCTGCCATAACTTTGTTTTCATTACCGCCAGGATTATGAATGATAAGCATCTTGGAGGTAATTTGTTTCCACTGTGTTAAAAATTCCATTGGAAGGTTGCCTCTCATTGTAACATTAAATGCCAAATTGATATCATGTAACAAAAAGGAGCGTGCGCACACACTCACTCACACTCACACACACA
>NW_015256141.1:0-472 GCF_001447785.1 Gekko japonicus
GGGAAAAGATCTTATCAATCATCAAAGAAATCACATCAATCTCAGTCCCTCTTGAACCTGAGATTCTATTTTTGAACACGTGGCCCAAAGATCTGATAAATAGACTGCACAAGGACACCATTGAAATTATGCTTGATGCTGCTAAGACATCCATTGCCTCAGTTTGGAAGGATAGTAACCCACCCTCACTCGATCTTTGGTATAAGAAGTTATGGAACCATTTTCTTATGGACGCTGTCACCTGCAAGATGTCTTCCTTCACCCACAACTCAGACCCAGATTTCTTCAACAGTAAATGGTACCCAATTTTAGATTTTCTGTCCCAACAACAATTTGTGTCCACTCAATGGTCCCAGTTTCATTTATGGATATGATGCTCATCTTAAAGTCATAAAATATGTTTACTCTTGTTACTTTTAATTGTTCCACTCAATCATTCTTTCATATGATAACCAATTTTCTTACGATTCTT
>NW_015256142.1:0-472 GCF_001447785.1 Gekko japonicus
TGCTGTACTTAGGAAAGAAGAATACATATTGAAGAAGATTTCAGCCTTCTGTTTAGACATCACTAGATAAGTAACAACTCGTTACCAACAGAAGTAATATGTGGATAAGTGCTGTCTATCCTGGGAGCCATGGTGTTTACTTTGGCGCTCTGTGTTGTGATGCTCATTTCCAGAGGACATTTCTTCAGTCACATCTGTACCAGCCTCTGGATCGTTTTTGTTTGTGGGACTTCACTTGCAGCCAGCAACCCAACCAGGTAGTGTCCTTTTCTTTCTCAACACTGTCCCTTCTATCTCAAACTGGCCTGGAAGAGGGGCCTTTTTCTCATGCTTCCCATTGCCCGAAGGGGTAGATGCTTAACTTTGGGAGTGATCCGTTGCAGGATCAGTGAAGCTGTAGCTAGCAATGGCAGGAACAGTCCGGGTTTGCTGCTCTGTCTGAGGATTTATGGTGCAGCCTCATTTGGAATAC
>NW_015256143.1:0-472 GCF_001447785.1 Gekko japonicus
CGAACTGCTAGGTTGGCAGGAGAAGAATAATCTGTTCTATCAAACACACTTCTGAGTCATGGACAGTGTTCAGGTAAGGTTCCAAGAACTGGTTCCCATTTTTTAGGCTCCTGCCTAGATAGGGTGGACTTTGGGAGAAATAAAATAGCCCTTCTGGACTGTGATATCACATCTGTAGGCTGCCTCCCCTAGTCTCGGCCATCTTTACCACAGAGATGAGGAGAAATTCCTAGAGTGTCACTATGTGCAGTTCATTTTTTTCTTATGCTCCCGGATTCCTAGGGGGCAGAAAACAGGAGCTGGGGGAAGGTAATTCCGTTCCCTGGGCAAGTAAATGGAAGGTGTCATACTACATCAGAATACTGATTTGATTTTAGCACACAATTATCTCCTCTGACTGAAAGCATTTCTACAGAGGGTCTAAAGAAGATGGTTGATGCCCTGATCCAAGTGGGTAGCCATTTTGGTCTGA
>NW_015256144.1:0-472 GCF_001447785.1 Gekko japonicus
CATATTTGTGAAGAAACCACAGTTTTGGTGTGAAAGAGGACCAGGTTAGGAGAAGATAAGAAGAGTGAACTGTGAGTTCGCTAGTTACAAGTGAAGTACCTTCAGGCACAGGGTCTCTCTTCATCTTTCTGTGGCTATCTGCTGCCCTACTGGAGTACTTTTTCGCCTCCATCTATGCTTTGTTTATATAATAAGTCTACTATGTAAAGGGAACCAAACAGATATATCATGCTTAGAAATGTATTCAAATAGCAGAGGGGTTTCATTTACACAGTTCAAAGGAAACACATCACAGTTGATAACTATGATCTCTAGGGCCTTAACTGTATTAAACCTTACATTATCTAACAAAATACATCTGTGGTAGATCACTTTGCCTCCATCACTGCCACAAAATATGACTTCTATAGGGCTCTCATTGACCACCAACATATCTATAATGATTGACCAAATATATACATGTTATTCAGCT
>NW_015256145.1:0-472 GCF_001447785.1 Gekko japonicus
TTTGGCGGCTGCGAGCCAGAAATCAGAAGAGCGGGGAAGAGGCCATTTTGCAGGGTTCCGGTCGAATCCGGGGCGATGAAGGGAACGGTGCGAAGTCCGCCGCGTCTGGCCATTTGCAAAGTCCAAACTGTTCCCAGGAGGGATGGCGGGCCAGGAACACCTGGCGAGGTCAAGGCAACAGACGGCACCCCCAGCTTTTTGCCAAGGGAGAAAAAACCGGGGTTCTCTGGAGGAAACGGTTTGTGCCAAGGATGATCCTTCTTGCTCCTTTTGCTCTCCCAGAGTAAACCGAAGTCAGTCTGTCTGGGGGTTCTCCCAAGTTCCCCAGCAATGCACAACGTGGCTTCCTCGGGACAGATTCCCCCCTCCCCTTGCTAGTTTTCAGGGAACTCTGACCAATGCGAAGAGGGGATGACAGTGGAGCGGCCTTCCCCTCTCTTCCAGTTATCCCACGGGGGGGGGGGGGGGGCCC
>NW_015256146.1:0-472 GCF_001447785.1 Gekko japonicus
TCTCAGTTTAAAAGAAAAGGCTGCAGCTAGTGAACCATTTAAAACTGGTTAAAAGTACCTCATGCCTCAGATGGTGCTCAAATGTACCAGCTGGCACAGAGGTAATAGCTTCCCCATGCTATAATTCTCCCCTTCTAGGAGTAATGCAATGGCTGACTCCTCACTTCCTGATTAGTTATATTATCAATTAATGCTACTCAATATTGTCTGGGTTGGGATTCAGTTTATTGACTCTCACCCTGATAATTACTATCGCCAAACACCTGTTCAAGGCATCACCTTCATCACCTGTCCTTCTGAAATGAATTAGCGCTGTGTCTTATCAGCATATTGATGAATCATTGATCAAAAGCTCTGAATGACTCCTTCCAGTGGTGGTATGTAGAAATGGATGTTGAACAACATAGGTGACAAGATGAAATCCTGCTGGACATTCTGCCTCATTGTTTGTGGGGTTACCGAGAATCATAGA
>NW_015256147.1:0-472 GCF_001447785.1 Gekko japonicus
CAGTCTTCCTGCTTGCCCCTTACCTCTCCATTCCTTTTGGCATGGTAAGAGGGGGTGAAGCATGTGAACACTGGAGGAAAGCAGGAGTTGGATATAACCTTGGCGTTTCCTGGTGGCCACTGCCACCATGTTTTCACATGGCATCTTCAGTTGTTACAACATCCCAAGGTGATATCCAAATGCCTTTTTCTTCTTTCACAATGTCTGCATGTTATATTTGAATGTTACAAATCATATCTCTAATTCTGAACCTGGCCTACTGAATGTGGACTGAAAACTCCACACACTGGGACCAGGTACAGACTGGATCAATGTTTGTAAGAATCTGGGACAGCCCCCAGGTTTGCACTGAAGTCCAGAAATGGGAAAAAAAAGTTGATGGGAATTTTAAAAACTTTTATAAGGGAGCTAACAGGAAGAAAAACCAAGATCTTGTGAGGCTACAGTGCAAGATCTTGGCTGCCATTTTAAG
>NW_015256148.1:0-472 GCF_001447785.1 Gekko japonicus
ATTTTTGCACAGAAGATGAAAGACCTGGTGAACAGTTTATGGCACATATAAATGCAAATTCATGTAGCACACTTACTGAAAACACACAGCATCTGAAAAACTAATTGCAAAGTAGGAATATAAAGTTAATTTCAGGTGTGATCCTTTCCATGGTTTTAGGGGAGTGTCATTAGTTTCAGTGGGGCTTACCTTGGGGTGAACATGCACAGGACTGGGTTGGTGATTTTGTGATCTGGGTAATGGTTTTACTAAATGGTATAGATTTTAACTTGGTGGGCTGCATGTTGTGAAAGGAATGTATTGATCCCTACCTCCCCCTACCAGTAATAACCCTCATTGAGACATATCAGTGCTTAGGTTACACTCAAGATGAACTGAGCCAGCTGTGCTAGGAGAAAGAACCCAGGAGAGAGCTTCTGGGAAGGTGAGGGTTTTTGGGTTTTTTGCCTCTCCTAAACTGCTAAACTGCTGG
>NW_015256149.1:0-472 GCF_001447785.1 Gekko japonicus
GGGTTTTTTCCCCTCCTCCCAATAGTCGCTTTGTAAAGAGAGATACACCACACAGATTATACTGTGCAAGCTTTATGCTGCAGAGCTGCATATAACGGTATTATGTATAAGGATCCAAGTTTTTCATCGGTTTAATTGGTAGGTGAATCAACTGAGGCTTTAGTTGATCAAAATTGAAGGCGAACTCTAATTGGTGAGGCTGAAAGCTACACTTTTTTTTTGAAGCTGCTCTACCTGTGTTATGTCCCTAACATATGGGATGGAAGGCTATGTTGTTGAAACTGAAAATAAATATTAAAAGCAGTTCTTCTTTCTAGTGGCAAAGGATAGTATTTGTGTTTTATTAAATTCTAAGTTGTGTCATGCTTTCTTCAGTCTCTGTAGGTACTTTGTATTGAATTTTTGGTGAAATGCTGATTTGATTATTATGGCCAAGAAATAAACATTTATTTAATTGGTCAAACAGTTAAGT
>NW_015256150.1:0-472 GCF_001447785.1 Gekko japonicus
CAGAGTCCTCATTCCAGATCCTGTTTGGTAGTCAAAAGGAATTCTTCCCTCCCTTTTCTATCAACAGAGAAGTTAGATGGCTCCAACTCAAAACTTCTTTGAGGGTCAGTTTGGCCTACAGATTACCAGTTGTTCATCCGTAACACCCTTCTATTCAAGATGTCAGGATAACAGACTCTACTTTCCTTAAAAGAGCCAGTGATATGGTGAGCACAGGCTTTTTTAAAAAGTCAGAAAAGCAGAAGCTGAATCCAAACTAGATGGCGTTGAGGTTGGTCAGGAAGGCTAAGACTCTGAAGGTTGTTATGCTCGCCATATTGGATGGGGTACAGTTGGCCCTGGCTGACTCAGTTTGAGGCTTATCCCAAGCCAACATTTGAAAAGTTATCCTCCATCTCTGTGTGACACACTCTGCGAGTAGCTGCCCTTATTGACAACTTGAAATTTTCGTTTAGTACAAAATAGATCAGTG
>NW_015256151.1:0-472 GCF_001447785.1 Gekko japonicus
TCTGTCAAAAAAAGTCTTTCCTAAGTACTCACTTTATTTTCACACTGTGCAGCAATTTCTTCAAAAGGAGCCTTCTGGAATTTTTCTATCACAAGCCTCCGCTTCTCCTTCTCTTGTTCCTCAAGCCCGTTGCTGTCTATTGAAAGATATTTTAAAAAATTATGAAAGTCACTTTAGTAGGAGCAACCAGGATAAAAGTGACAGAAGCCAGAACGAAGCAGGCAAAGCAAAGGGGAACAGAACACGTTTCCTCCCTTTACCGAAGCAGCACGATGTAAAAAACACAGAAGTGCTTTGATCCTGAACAGAACTAACTTATCGTTAGCTGGAAATGTAGGTACAATTCAGGAATAAGGTACTTCACCACTGAAGTTAAAATGAAAGAGTGCTGCTACTGATGGTCAGCGGGGTGTAGTGGTTCGAGACAGCTAGTTTGGTAAAGTGGTAAACAGCGGACTCTAATCGGGGTCAC
>NW_015256152.1:0-472 GCF_001447785.1 Gekko japonicus
GCTCACAAAGCAGAAGGTTTGCTCACAAGGCTTCCACAGCTTAGGCACCTCCGGCTCTCTCGCAACGTACCTGCCACAGCGTGAGGGTCGGAGTAGAACTCGTCCAGCTGCGAGGTGGAACAGTCCAGCGCGGCTTTGAGCTTCTTCAGTTTGGAGGCTCCGGCGGCGATGCGGAAGAGGCCCTGCGGGTGGCGACAGCGGGCACCTCTGGTTGGCTGGCGGGCCTTTCTGCGGCACGAGAGCCCTCCCACCCACAAAGGGCCCCGCTCAGCAGGTGCCTCGCTCGCGATCCCTGCAGCCGGCTCAGGCTGGGGGCAACTCTCTGGAGAGAGGCCCGGAGGGAGAGGGGCAGGTCTGGCTCTGGCCCGTTTTCCACTTGAAGAGGGAGGCTGCTTCTCCCCAGCTCACGGAGCCGTGGAGGGAGGCCACAAAGGAGACACCGGGGTTTGGCCACGCCCTTTCCCAGGCAGGT
>NW_015256153.1:0-472 GCF_001447785.1 Gekko japonicus
GATGGAGCTCCAGAGAGAGAATAAGGTATCCAGATTCATTCTCTATGGCAAGCTCTGGAAGTCACTACAATTGTTGGGACATAACTCTTGCTAAATGATCTGAAAACATCACAATCACTTTGGACAACAGCATTAGGTCCCAGAACCTAGGTCCCAGAAGACATGTCTGCCTTAATTAAAGAGAGATTACTGAGGAATTTGCCTACTGCAGCAGATGAAAGTAACCTGGATAAGACTATAAGGATACATACTCCTGCCATTTAAAACATCTAAGTAAATGACACAGAGGAATAATAATTAAACACAACTTCCCACAGCACCCCTTCTCTAGTCCAGTTATCATGCCCTATGCACCTGTTTTAAAGTATGCAAAATGCAGGTCATTGATCTCCCATATCACACATGGTATGGCTCCCAGAAGTGCTTCAGACTTCTCTAGAGGTTACATTCATTCATTCATTCGCTCATTCAT
>NW_015256154.1:0-472 GCF_001447785.1 Gekko japonicus
AAACTCTTTCCTCTGGCCTTGTCACTGATTCTGTAACAACAGAAACTAACACTGTAGTGCAGGGGTACCCAACTTAGTGCCTGTGGACACAGGTGGGCCTTTTTTGTAGCCAGGTTTCTGATGGGCCACTGGAGATTTGATTTGTAAAAAACATTGTTTTGCCAGCAGCTGCCACCACAGCACAAGGTTCGTCACTGTGCGACTGAAGGTAAGTTGTGACAGCCATTTTATGTCTGGCTTTGCCTCCAGTGGCAGCCATTTTGTGGCCACGCCCACCAAGCGGTGTCAGAATTCCAGAGGGGCCTGGAGGCTCTAAAAGGTTAGGGACCCCTGCTCTAGCGCCGCCTCCTTTCTCTGAAATAATTTTAATTTTGAATTGCTTTGACCTTATCCAGATTCTCCTTCAGAGCTGTTATCTGTAAGGCAAACTATTAAGTTTTGTACCCTGTCCTGGATAGCCCAGGATAGCCCG
>NW_015256155.1:0-472 GCF_001447785.1 Gekko japonicus
ATTTGAAAAAGCCTCTGAAAAGTATCTACGATTAACAGGGCAGGCAAAAGTCCACGGCTTCTTTAACCGGCAGCCGATGCAAAAAAATTTGGAGCAGGTGAAAAAGTGTTAAAAATCATCTTTGATTGAACAAAGCGTCTGGCAACCGCTCCACACGTCGGTCACACAATGCTTTATCAAGCCGGGCAACAGAAGGGAATTGGACTAATCTAATCGGGAAGGCGCAGAAGCATAATAAAAAAAGCACTTTAAGGCCTGACGGAGACACAAGCCAGCGGTAACCCGAAGGTTGCAAAAAAGGAAGAGTGAGCCGCAGAACCGAGATGCTTCTCAAAAGATAAGGATAGCCCCAAATCTCTTCCTTTTCTTCAGGTGCCCACAGTGCAGAAGGAGCAGTTTAACTGACATCCAACAGAGCTGGGTTAAAAAAAAAAAGAAAAAAAAGCCCAAATTACATTTAGAGCTATTGTGG
>NW_015256156.1:0-472 GCF_001447785.1 Gekko japonicus
CCAGGGAGATGTGACGGAGCTCTTTGAACCCTCCCCAGCTGTGAATGTGTGGACTGAAAACTGAGATATTAGTATTTAGAGAGATTGCTCAGTCTTTCTGTTCTTTGAGCACACTGTGTCAAGTTGGTTACATATTTGGTATTATTATATGCTTCCCATGTGTAACTAACTCTGCCCTGTGATAAATAAATAAATACAGCAAATTATGCTTTGTGAAATGGTAGCATTTATCTTGTTGTTACCATTTTTAAAAATAATAGTACTGATTTTATGAGGGAAGGCAGCATGGTATAGTGCGATCTTATCAGATTTCGGAAGCTGGCAATCAAAGAAGAAACACAGCTGAGAAGGTAAGGGAATGAGGAAAATCAAGCTGTGCAAAATGACGCCAAAGCAAAAATAAAACAAAATTTAAACTTCATCTCTCTATGTGATTTATATATCAAATATGAGTGCAAAATACCAGAATACA
>NW_015256157.1:0-471 GCF_001447785.1 Gekko japonicus
GGGAACCCTATTCCCAGCCCCCACTGGGTAGCCATAAAGAGTATCTGCACAGAACTGCAGAGTAATTTGAGTTGCAAAAAACAGGCGTTCAAAGGGAAAAACAGAGCTTAAGTTCTCCTTGGCTTCTACTACAATCACGGTCTCGGATCCCGTGGTGCGCCACAATGTTTGCCCTTGGAAAGTGCAAAGCGAAAGCGTCTTTCTAAGCCTCCTGTTGACTTCCGCCACGTTTTGGAAATGTCAGCCTCGGAGCGACTGGCATTGCAAGAGCCTGGCATTCCGTTTGGCACGGCGACTCCGTGCTGTGGGTGTCAGAAAGGATGTCCGTAGCAGCAAAACAATATTCACCAGCTGCCATCTCGTCGGTGGCGTTGCTAATTAAAAATATTATTTTCCAAAGAGGAGTTCACAGTTGACACGTCGTGATATGTCTCGCTCTGGAGGCCACGCTGGAGCCCGGGGCGTGATCTG
>NW_015256158.1:0-471 GCF_001447785.1 Gekko japonicus
CCTGCTTTTTGCCTCTGTTTTTGTAAATCCATTTGTTTTGTGTACCACGCTCGCAGGGTTTTATGTGCAACATATACAATATTTATATACCCAACGTGTGTCATTTATACAAACAATGTACATTTAATGCTGATTTATTGCCGCACAAACACGGTTGGAAAGGCTTACCTATTACGAGGAAAACCAAGTACGAGGCAAGAGAAAACGATGCCCAAAAAGAGAGAGAAGGATAAAGGGCTTTGATTCACGCAGCGGAGAAGCAGGATCAAGATGGGGATTTGGAGGGGGACCGAAATGGCAGCGAATTCCACTCTCGGGAGGTCTTTGCTCCCCAGAGGAGACTGTCCATGCCCCCACCCACCCAGCTTTATCGGACATTGCGAAGTTGACACAGAGCTGAGAATCCCTGCACGCCCGCATACAAACACACAAAGCAACCTTATACTGAATCAGCAGGGTTGCCAGCTCTGG
>NW_015256159.1:0-471 GCF_001447785.1 Gekko japonicus
CCCACCCAAATTGGATGCTAATTTGGTAGCAAGTGTGAGGCAGGCAACAGACACACTTACCTAATCATAACTCTTGAGTATAGAGAACCTGATTAAGCTCTCTGGGGAGCATCGGAAATTGGAGACAATTTAGCGGAATGGCTCTGCGTTATTGTTAATGATTCCATTAGAGAAAGAAGACCAAGTATTCAGGCTGCCCCTGGTTTGGGTTTTTTCCTCCCCTTGATAATTTCATGGTCTAAAGGTTAGGGGGAGCGTCCCATTCTCTCCCCCCCTCCCTCCCCCAGCAATCTCATTTTCACATATAATGGAATTTTTTTTTTAATTCTGCAGATGAATTTCTTGTGAGTTTTTTCCAACTGCTGTCCCCCACGGGGGCAGGGGGAGACTTTTTAATCATATACCTCTCTGATCTTTATTTTCTCTGGTGTTCGTGTGTGTGAAGTGCTGTCTAGTCGTAGCAGACTTAGC
>NW_015256160.1:0-471 GCF_001447785.1 Gekko japonicus
CAGCTGGGGCGGTGGGGGGGACGGGGGACGGGACACACGACATCAGACACAAGGAAAAGAGTTTACCACAAAAAAAAAAAACAACTTCAAATAAGGCCTACGTCTCCTCCACAGCTCAGCGCCCTCTTTCCCCAGCCCACGAAAGGCCCCAAAGGCTTCTGGGTAAAGTACGGCAGTGTGTTGAAACTGGAGGAAGAGGAGGGTAGGGAATGATCCTCAGCACAAATTAACCTCAAAAAACAACAGCTCGGCGGTCGCTTGTGGTGTGCTGAAGCAGAAGGCCCGAGGGGAGGAAGGCCCCTCAGAAGAGCAGACGGGGAAACCAAGCAATACACGTCACTGCTTTTTGTACATGGGCGAGTGGAGAGACGACGCCCACTTGCCCGTCGGACACCCCCTCAGACAGAGCAGGGTGAGCCTGCCTGCCTTCCTCCCTGTGGGGTGTGGTAACACTGCCCCTGCTGCTGCTGC
>NW_015256161.1:0-471 GCF_001447785.1 Gekko japonicus
AAATGCCCCAAGTGACCTAGGAATGCCCCAAGTGACCTGCCACAGTCCATTTGGGAATATGCTACCTTTGTGAAAACAAGGGAGAAATGAATGGGATGATGGAAACAACTATCTGACTATTGCTGTCTGTAGACTTTATGCCAATCAATCCACTATTCATTAATGACTCCCTTCTGGCTAATCCTCACTTCAAAGCTCTGGCTAGGGTGGGGATAGTACAGGTGGGAGAGGGGAACTGACAGGATTTTGTTATATGAAGACAAAATTGCAGGTTTATCACTCTACGGGATGCTGTAACAACTTTGTGCTCAGGAGAGTGGTTATGAATGGCCCTCCTCTGCTGACCAAGACTTCTGCCCTGTGGCTATACCCATGCTGAGGCCCAGGAGGCCCCACCAACCTAGGGCAGCATCCTTAAACCAGCAGCACCTCCTGCTACTCCACAGGCACAGCTTGCCAACAGCCTGGAGA
>NW_015256162.1:0-471 GCF_001447785.1 Gekko japonicus
CCAGCATTGGCTTCTCTTATGTTTTTAGATGCTCAGGAGTTAACAATAGTCCATGGTCTGTTGTGCTTCCATCATCCTCTCCTGGTGCATTGTCAGTTAAATCTGGAAGTACAAGAGCATGTACCTGGGTTTGGGTATACGGACCAGATTATTTATTTATTTATACCCCACCGTATCCCACGAGTAGGAATGCTGTTAGTGGATAATGCACTCTTGCTGCCTAACACTCCCCTGAACTGCTGGACATAGACTTGAGGTCCATCAGGTATTTAGTCCTCAGGTCTTTAATCTTCCACATGGGACTTTCTTGGCTGTCTCACAGTTTTGGTCCTCAGGGCTGCCATGAGAAATACAGAGCTATCCCCAAAACAATCTGCACACATGGGCAAGTCAAATAGTCTGGTTTTCTTTAATTAAAATGGCAGATGGTTTGATCACCGGAGGTAGTGGTGGTTACACTTCCCTTGTCAT
>NW_015256163.1:0-472 GCF_001447785.1 Gekko japonicus
AAGTGCTGGAAGTGAAGGACTTTGCGCTGACTCTTAGCCTCAGACTTCCGAAAGGGACTATAGAATCAGAAAGATAGATAGACCAGGACACTGATCATCCGTCCATTCTACTGCTCTTATACTATCCCTTCAATGCATAAATTCCTACTCTCAGGGAATCTTCCTTCCTTCTAGTTTGACACCTTCTCTCCACACTGCGCTGCTCTCCTCCATCTTGCCACCACAAGGGCAGGACACGCTTCCTGCATCTCTATCCATCCTAGCTAGTTAGACTAGATTAGAATCCTATCTCAACTTTATCCTGTCTAGAATGGAGTTCCTTACAATAAAGGGCTCATGTTAGTTTTGCAAAGGTAAAGAAGCTCCTTGTGTAACTCTTGTTCCTTGCCAGCACGGACAAACCAGATAGACTCTGCTGCGTTATGTGCCTCGAGCGCTCTGCGAACCCAAATAATCCTTCAGAAAGATCAAC
>NW_015256164.1:0-471 GCF_001447785.1 Gekko japonicus
CTACTCAGCTGTGGCCATGCCATCAGGAAACCAAGCGGCACAAGATACTGATCAAGTGCTCACCTAATCAGCACATCCCCAAACTGTCCCTGCCCCTCCCTGGCACCAAAAGACATCTGGCCCTGCCCTACAAACAGTTCCAAGAGGTTGTCTCACTTGGGCACTTGGCATGGGATGCTGTCTGACAGCTCCCTGCCATGGGGACTTAGAGCAAGCACACACACATCTTGGTGGTGGGCACAACAGAGACAGGGCACCTGGCACCACTGGGCAAGCACTTGGGGTGGAAGAGACCACCAGGAGAGCAAAGTCTACACCCCGTACTGTCAGGATCCCAAGGGGTATTGATGCACAAACAGGTAAGTAAGGAAACCTTCCTCCAATGCCCTTTCTCCCTGGCCAGCATTAGGGGCATCATACCACACTTTATACAGCATATGTTGCTTCTGAACCTGCCAGCTGCGGAGCCAG
>NW_015256165.1:0-471 GCF_001447785.1 Gekko japonicus
ATGATGATGATGATGATGATGATGTATATAGTATGGGATAGGGAAACGGGGAGCGGGTCCAGGAGTGCATGTGCTGCGACAGCCCTTTAGGGAAAACCTGGAAGTGATGGCTCATCACCCTAGGAATCGGTGGAAACTCTATGGCCAAACAATTGAGTTTCCAGAGATTCCTAGAGCAATGTGACATTACTTCCAGGTTTTTCTGGAAGGGATGTCAAAGTGCATGCACTGCTGGATCCCTCATGTCCTTACCTCCCACTGTATACATTATTCACTATTCCAGGGAAATGATTTCATGGCCTAAGTGACATCAGTATTTTGGGAAAAACTAAATCTCACACCATGGCTCCACGATGCCAACAGGAGGCCCAGCAACCCTAGCAGACAGAGTGCTTGGGGCCTTCGAAATTAGTTTTTATTAATTTCTCAAGAAGCTCATGTGCTACCAAAGAGCATATCAGACCACGTGGT
>NW_015256166.1:0-471 GCF_001447785.1 Gekko japonicus
CTTTCCACCAACAATTGATAGCAAGTTTAATTACAGACAGACGGAATACCCACAACCTTGGTTATGTCACAAACATTCATACTTGTGATTTAAAGAACCGTTGTTCCAATTTTTATGCAGTGTAGGCAAAAAATTTCCCTGTTCAGTTTGCATGGACTTTGTCATTCCTTTAAACTCAGCCTTGGATTGCCCTCAAAGTGCACACTTTGAAAAAGCACACTGGTTGTCCACTGGCTAAAGTACTGGGTTGTACATAGTAAAGCTTTTCCAGATTTGTGTTACTATGCTGCGGAAGGGCATTGCTTTGTGAATGGGATTCTCTCTGCATACATCTAGCATGTTAGGGATGTGGGTTCGGCCCAACCCTATGCTGCTGTTTCTGTTTGCATGGAGTTATTTTTTCAAAGGGAGAGAATTCAGATGCATGATGTCCCCCCTGCTGCCTCAAGTGACATAGCACAGGAAAATTGT
>NW_015256167.1:0-471 GCF_001447785.1 Gekko japonicus
ACCGTCAGCTAACACCCTCCCACAAGGCACAAGAGGACAGAGCATCTGTAGGCACCACAACGTGGCAGCGGAGATTCCCATCCACAGCAGCCGGCGGTTGGGACCAGCAGTGCCCACAGCCGGACATGCGTTATCTACGTTTTCCCCATAGGCAGCACCTCTGCTTCCAGCGTAACTTAACGGAAGGGCCACCGGGTTGGTGGTCGAGCATCTCCTTTGCATGCTGAAGGTCCCAAGTTCAGTCCTTGGATTTCAGGACCAGGACGCAGGAGACGTGGAAGTCCTGAGACCATGGCGAGCATCTGCCATTCAGACTACGCAGTGCTGACCTTGCTCGACCAGGCAGTATACTGGGTTCAACACGCGAGTAGTGACCGGCTCATAGTTTATTGTGCGTAACTCAAACTAAAGACAGACTCCGGCAGGGCCAAAGCCCTGCTTTTAATCCCGTCAAACGGCACACCCCAAACA
>NW_015256168.1:0-471 GCF_001447785.1 Gekko japonicus
CACACCAGAGCCCCCCTGTGCCTACAGGACCTCTGCAAAGCCGTCCTGGATGAGTTCATGTAGCGGAGGATGAGGTTTTAAGAGCTGCAACTGAAG
Organism: Gekko japonicus; assembly: GCF_001447785.1. NCBI lineage: Eukaryota > Metazoa > Chordata > Lepidosauria > Squamata > Gekkonidae > Gekko > Gekko japonicus. The sequence goes on from NW_015256168.1 coordinate 97, forward strand.
GGCATTTGGGTCCCTTCCAGCCTGACTGGTTTATGAACTACAATCCTTACTGCTAAAGTGCTCTGTCTGACGGGCCTGGCAGGAGCTGCGGGTGGGGTGTCAAAATGCCGTCTGCCATGTTTGCAAGGGGAGGAATCCATCTGCTTCCCACGCAGAGAGGAAACCCTGCCAAATTCTGTGGGAGGAGAGAGGGCTGTAGACCAGGAAAGCCATTGGTAGAAAGAGACAAGTGAGGAGGCCTGACCAGAGCACACTTATCTCCCGAGGGGTCAGCCAGGGACTTGGCTGCCAGATCGGTGACCTCAGCTTGCCATCCTGTCATGGGACTTCATCCATCTCCCGGTGCCAGCCTGTTAACCCTCAGCCCCCCCCCCC
>NW_015256169.1:0-471 GCF_001447785.1 Gekko japonicus
GGAATACCAATAGTTTTTGGGTCCAATAGACCAGAATTGGTAAAAAACTGGGTTGGGGTTTCTTTTTGCATACCCCTAGTGTATGACTTACCTACCTGGGAAGTTATGTACCCTGACCTAGAGAAGCAAAGACCAGGATCCTCAGATATCCTTATTCTATGGGGGCCCCCAACATAAAATTCAAACCATTTGTCATATACTTACTCATTAAGCTGTGGAAAGTTTTTATACACCAGAAACATAACAGAGGCAGCTGATAAGAAGATAGACACCAGGATGAGAAGAGACATTCGTGCAGAGCCACCTGCTGGGTGTGCCTTTCCTGAAATAAAACAAAATGTAATGTTTTGAGTAATTAATGTATCAACCTGACAAACTGATTCAAGCAGTCAAACCTACTTCTTCCGCTTCAAGGGAGCTCTCTTCATATCTTTAGTAGAGGTGAAAAAGGAGCTGCGGTGGCTCAAGTGG
>NW_015256170.1:0-471 GCF_001447785.1 Gekko japonicus
TTTTAATCATTGTATGTAACTTCTGTTGTAAGTCACCATGAGGACCAACTGGTGGCAAAGTAAGACATACATTTTTCAAATAAATTAATTTTTAAAAATCCTCTCAACTCTTCCTGCATCTTTTTTGGAGACATTCTGAGAGAACAAGCATAAAGTGTCAGGCTTTCCTTTGCAGGAAACAAAGACTGTGAAATTTAGTTCCACTAACTCAGATTTGGATTGCTTTACAGGATTGTGTCATACAATTGCTGGCATGCTGGAGCTATAGTAACAAAAGCAAAAGGGCCCCAAATGTAGCCATTAACAGTATGCTGTACACATGTGCAAGATGCTTCTGTTCTGGCTTTTTCACATGTTAATATCTGCTGCCAAACAGAAGGTTGGCTCTGTCTCATTTGTCTCCATTAGTTTAGGTACTGTAATAGTGTTTGTTAGCTTTTTCTTCCAAGAGTCAATGAAACTACAATAAAA
>NW_015256171.1:0-471 GCF_001447785.1 Gekko japonicus
CCTGGAGCCATATATTGTTGAGGAAATGTGGGTGATTTAATAATGGGGTGAGTGTTCGAGCGTAGATGGGTCTCCTGCAGAAAGAGGATTGCCGGGTTGACTCTTCGTACGTGTTGTGCCACACGTTTTTTCTTAATCATGTTGTTCAATCCGTTAATATTCACTGAGCATATCTTAAAAGAAGGCATCTTTTCCGATGACAAAAGAATCCTAGAAGTTTCAGCGTAGAGAGCAATATGTATGTATTTTAAATGTTACGCGTGATCTTAGTAACCGCTTTTGGATTTTAGACGGTTACTATAAAAGATGTATAGGGTTACACTGTAGATGAGTTTAGTGCTTTTAATGTGTCTACCCTAAGGTAAGGTATTTTAATCAATTTTTTAATTACTTATCTGGGCTAATGTGCAATATATCAATCAAGACAAACAGTGTATAAACTAATTAAATTTATGCTTATACTTAATTAAT
>NW_015256172.1:0-471 GCF_001447785.1 Gekko japonicus
AAGAAATGCCCAGGTGCTCCTGCCCCTCACCACCTCACCACCCTCACATTTAGACTCACATACAATGAAACTAGATGTGCCATTCTTTTCTGGCATGCTGTCAGAGTGGAAGACTTCCCTCTCCTCCTGCAGGAGCATCCCTTTGCAATGCGAACCTGCAAGGTGAAACCAAGCGGGGGCCTTTAATGATCCTCAATGCAAATGGTTATCAGGAGATAATTGCCTGTGATAGGCACCGAGAAGTCAAAGGGAAGGGCAATGGGGTGATACGGCAGACATTTATAGTCTGCCCCTTGACAGAATTATTGTTCTGGCTGGCATCATTGGTAGCGAATGATGCCAGATCTGACTTTGAAAACGGTGAGCAAACAATTGCCGCTGAAGGCTTATTATTGTGTCTGGAAATCAGATTCTGCCAAATGAGAACAATAACCTCTTGAGATGGTTGAAGAAGAAGAGGAGGAGGAGGAG
>NW_015256173.1:0-471 GCF_001447785.1 Gekko japonicus
TTATGGGACTATCGTGTAGGATTTGAGACGCGCGGGAGATATCCGGTGATCGCTGACTGCTCGTGCAGCCGTCCGAGTGACTGTGACCCACACTGCATGATGTCCGTATCTTTTCTAGGGTGGCGCTGTCGTCTGCATAGTGGTGATGGAATAAGTTTGCCTCCCTGTCTTCTCCCGTAGGGATAATATCGAACGGTCACGTACGGACGAGGGATCCCAGGCGTGGGTGACTTCCCACCCCTCGAAAACGAATGAGGGGAGGGAGGCTGGGTCTTCGCTCAACCAGGTGTTCGCAGAGAGCCACCGGTCCTGGCTGGAAGTTTTGTAGGCGGTCTCTCCTCTGCCCTCCGTGGGATGGGGCCATCCCAGCAAGCGTGATGAACGGGAACAGAGTGTAGAAATGGGAATCAAAGGCAATGATAGGACACGGAGCTCTGAGGATGTACAGACTCGGGAATACCAGCTATGCAG
>NW_015256174.1:0-471 GCF_001447785.1 Gekko japonicus
AACCTACTCCACAGGGGTGTTGTGAGGATAGAATGGAGGCACGCAATGTAAAGCTGATTTGGGTCTCCTTTGAGGAGAAAGGCAGAGTTATAACCAAAGTATAAATAAAAATAATACGGCACACCATCCGCTCTCCAGGGAAAAGAGACTGGCTTGTGATCACGCTAGGAGCCCTCTGCTGATTGAATTAGCATACCTACATTCTTCTTTCAAGAGATGTTGCCAGGCATGAGACTGTAAGGTAGGACTGAAAACTCTGTTGGGAAAGATGGGGGGGGGCTTGCAATTAATCATTGCTTTGCTTGCATAGGAAGTTCCTGACTTAACACTCACCTACAAACCCATGTAGATAAATATGTGAGGTTACTGTCTAGCAAGGGGAAAGCCTTTTGCATACCAGCTTTTGCTGCTTCAGCATTCAGAGAATTGATTCTTCTCAGCACTGATTTATTTAGCTCCTCCCAAAGGCCT
>NW_015256175.1:0-471 GCF_001447785.1 Gekko japonicus
GCCCACCCCCAGCTACAGAAAACTCCTGCGATAGGATGTCCATTGCCAACCTCTTGGGTTCAGTCTGTGGCAATATCCCTTTTGCAGGCTGGTCTGCCCGGGTTCTATGACCCTTGCGTCGGGGAGGAGAAGAGTCTGAAGGTGCTCTACCAGTTCCGAGGAGTTCTCCACCAAGTGATGTCTGCCGACAACGAGGCCCTTAGGATACCAAAGCAATGTAAGTAAGAGTGCCTGTTGCTTTCCCAGTCCTGGTCACAGTGGACTGCCGTTCAGCACCTGCTTTGAGGCGGGGGATAGTCAACATATTTACATATCAATTTATACCCAGCCTCCTTTTTACCATGAACCTCAAGGCAAGGTTACACAGGATTCCCAGGCAGTCTCTTGTCTAGCTTCAGAGGGTTGCTATCCTCCACTCAGACCCAGGGACTCACTGATGGGCCTCGTTGATTCCAGGACTTTGATGATGAT
>NW_015256176.1:0-471 GCF_001447785.1 Gekko japonicus
ACACTTTAAGCACTGCACCATGCTGGCTCATAGATTCATAGGCCTGATCTGTAGATAATCTCTCAAGGGGTGGGGAAAAGGACATAAGTAACAAACAAACTGGAGAGCATATGGGACAGATACATCCCATACACCTCTCATCTCCAGTTAATTGACAGTGGCCACCTTGCATAAATACCAAGGGGGGAACTTTACAATTGATAGCACACCATGGAGAAATTGCCACATTTCTAAACCACATGAACTATCTCCATGCTGCTGCTATGCCTCATCAGCATATGGCCTTCTGTCTCTTGTGAACTTTTGCCTTCAATGAAGGAAATAGATGAAGGCTCTCCTCATACAGCAGATACAAGGCACTGTAATAACAGGTACCACTTCCATAATATCTGGAAGGTGTCTTTCCTCCAAAAATGCTCTGCCAACCAGAAAACAATGACTTCTGAACATGTCATCAGTCCCTATTTATAT
>NW_015256177.1:0-471 GCF_001447785.1 Gekko japonicus
TCCGTGCACTTAACCCACTACACCAAACCTGGTCAGAGAGATGTTCCTAGGTTGGACTTTAGTGAGCAGAGTGGCAGAATACAATCCTTTATCTGTGGATCATACACATGAAACATGTAGGCTCCTATATGTGTAATCTGGAACTCTTCATTTTCCAGAGTGCCAGATCACATAGACAGCAACCTACAAGTGTCCAGTGTAGGTGTGTGATTTCTGTACCTTACGGTTTGATCAATGCGTGGAGGCTGAAAGCAGGTCCAGTGAATACAATTCAGATTCTCTGTCTCCACACGCTGAACGGACCTAGATTTAAAACCACAGCACAGTGCCAATCCTTCGAGGGAGGCTGTGCTTGACATACGGATAGCTAATTTGGTGGCTGCACTCCAGGGAAGTCTTGCTATATAAATGAACTTCTCTAGAGCAAGTGTGTGAGTTACAGTCAGTGGATTTAGGCTGGAGTGATTTTGC
>NW_015256178.1:0-471 GCF_001447785.1 Gekko japonicus
TATCGATCCCTCGGTTATGGATTGTAGCCATGGTAGTCAGGAAGGGGGGGTGTTAAGCTCCTCTCCCCCACATCATTTTCTAGATCAAAACTACCCCGTGTTGCTTTTCACTCTAGTAAATGAGGCAAGTACCCATACTGAGAAAGAACAACCTTCCCCAGCGCCGAGGCCCAAATCTATAATTTCCACCCATCTCCCCAGCGGCTGCTTTTTGAAATTACATTACATACAGGGTGATTTGATCATGGGTCCCAAACATCAGATGCAATTTGGACCTAAAAGGCACCAAAGGACAGAAATAGGAGAAAAGAAAATAATTTGTGAGAATTAAAGGTGGCATGCGCTGCCTGCGGCAGACGTGCTTTTTGGATCATTGTCTCCACACGAACAGCATTCTAGGCTTCTGAAGCACTCCCAAGTCTGTTTGGCTACAGATCGTAGCAGAGAGATGGGAGAAAAACACACTCCACA
>NW_015256179.1:0-471 GCF_001447785.1 Gekko japonicus
GGAATTTCCCAAGCCAAAGCTGGCAACCTTACAAGGATGTTGTCTTGGTGGACAACAGGCTGTATTCATTCCACTCTATGATTTCCTCTGGTCTCTGCATCTGCCCGTGCCAGAATAGGAAGTGGTATACAAGTCTCTTGTGTATTGCTATGGTGACTTTCTCCATACAACAGAGAAAACAACCAGAGGGTGCCACTGCTGATCCATCCGGATAGTTGCCAAACCAGATGCTTTATGTGCTACTTTTTGGTCCTGATCTGTGTTCCTCATATGCAACTTTGCTGAATGCTTAATTCCATGCTTTACTTGTGAATTATTTCAGGGTTCATCCACAAGTAAAGGTATTCATGATAATGGGTGTTGGGTTGAAGGATTCATTAGCTATACAGTCTTTTGCATATTACTTAGCAGGTCATCTCTGTTTCACAGCCTTAATAACACTTAGAGATGAAATCCTGTTCCACTTTTCTT
>NW_015256180.1:0-471 GCF_001447785.1 Gekko japonicus
AATTGCTAGAAACTCTATGGTTTTACCACGGCTAGTGTTCCTGGAAGTGATGTCACAACATAGATGTTGACATGAACTGCATGTCCCCCAAAGCTCCTGCTGGTTGCCAAGCAAGGACTGGCAACCCTATTGTCTACACTTTGTTTTCATGTTGTGCCCTAAGGTTTCACGCGTAATTTGAAGGAGAAAGAAGAGGAAAACCAATGGTCCTGCCACCTGTCGTGTTCAGGGCAGAGCCTGGCACTTTTACTCTGCCCAGGGTTTCCAGGATGCTCAAATACAAGAGAAACAACTAAGACAGAATGCAAGAGCACGGTCTACTAACCACTCCAGAGTCAGAGATCCAAAGGTTCAGTCCAAATGTCAGGGGGAAAGGAGGGTCTAGAATTCAGGGTCCAAGACATGGAGGCCAGGGCAGGATGTAGGGTCTGGGTTTCCAGCCGGAAAAGCAAGCACAGGTTAAACAGGACA
>NW_015256181.1:0-471 GCF_001447785.1 Gekko japonicus
AGATCGACTACCCTTTTGCAGTTCAGCATCCTACAGTACTGTAAAGACAATTGATGGCAGCTGCTACTGATACAAGTGCAGTTTGTAGGGTTTAGCCAAAGCAGTGATGCTACATTAATCAAATCTAATCTAATCTAGTTTGCTGATGACTTGAGGTTACTAGGGTAATCATAAGAGGAGGGGCAAGGGGTTTTTTTTTGGTGGGGGGTAAGATCTTTGTCCCTTCCCTTGTTTGCAACTCACAGTGTTAAAAGGCAACTCTTTAGATGTATGCTACATCCAGGTTTTGTCACAGGCAGAACTCAAAGATGCCTAAATAAATAGATTACAAAGAGAGAATAAATACTTGTTTTTTTCTAAATCCAAACATTACAATGGAGCATGAAAATACGAATTATGGAAGAGGAGAAATCCCATTCATTCCATCTGCAAATGTGTAACTTGGACAGTGGCTGCTGCAGGAAAAAAAAA
>NW_015256182.1:0-471 GCF_001447785.1 Gekko japonicus
TGCCAAGCAGATGTTCTACCATTGAGCTACCACCCCCTCCTTCCAACCCATTCCTTCCCATTGGTGCTTCAGGTGCCATCAGACAAGCCAGGGATCCCAACCTGGCATCTCTACCTGGGAGAGGGAAGTATCACTGATGCTGTGACATCAGTTCTGGGTGATTAATTTACACTTGTGAGTGAATACCATAGACATGGGGTCAATTCCTAGAGCATTAGGGGAGCTGATATTGTTTTCCCCAAAATTTTTCTCCCACTGCTCACTGGATGAAGTGCAGGGCTGGAGTTCACCTGTCATAGACCAGCACCTGGCAAGCCTAATGCTGATGCTTCACCAATTTGATCCCTGGGGAGAGGATGGTGGAGCTACTGCTGCCTTTGTCATACTACTATTGTATGCAGTTTTGGATGAGCAACAAGTTGTTTTATACCAACTCAAGGTTGGAGCCATGGTGGGATTCCCCTTAACATT
>NW_015256183.1:0-471 GCF_001447785.1 Gekko japonicus
GGGGGGCCTTAAAAATCTGCATTAAGGCGGTGGGAGACGGGACATTTGGAGGAGGCAAGGCGGCTGCTAAATCCCACCGGCCAGATTAGCTTCTGGGGAATAAGAGGATCACCGGCCGGCCGTGTAAAATCCTTTTACGGCCGATCAAGCCGCCCGGTTAAAGCTGCCTGAAGAAGAGCCACCAAGACAGTGAGATAATGGCCCCGGAGCCGTCAATCTGTCGTATGGCGAACAACGAGAAGATAATGCCGGCAGGAGAGGAGAGGAGGTGGCGGGCGAAGGTCAAAAGGAGAGCCCCGGAGATGGCCACTGGACTTGTTCACCGGTGAGAAATGAGGGTTCTCCTCTAGGCGACCAGGCAGGGGGGCGACGGATACACTCCGGCTGTCCCCAAACCCACGTATGACTCAAAGACGGCCATGTAGATGTGTCAGCTAAGGAGAGCAACATTTTTACCCTACCCTTACTCGG
>NW_015256184.1:0-471 GCF_001447785.1 Gekko japonicus
TGGGGGGTACAAGTTATATCCCACCAAAAAGCACACCCCCAGGAAAGTGCTTTCTGAGAAAATCTTGAGTGTGGGTTCAGGGCCATAGAATGGACAGGACAGGCCCTATGTGACCAAGTAGAGGGCAGGCATCAAAGTTGTAGTCAGGGTCAGAGGGGGAATGGAGAGGAGGGAAAGAAAGGCAGGCATCCCAGGCAGGAATTCTGGAAGAAGGCAAGTTCAGCCCCCAAGGAGAAGCAGGTCAGGGTGTGTGTGATGGAGAGGACTAAAGGGAAGCTCTGTGGGTAACATGATCACTGGGCCAGTCCACCTGCCTTGAGAAACCCAATGAATTGCTGGCGAGGATTATGTGATGGTGCCCCACATTTGTTGTTGTAACAGTTCTCCACCACCACAAAGGGTCTCTCACACACACTGCATGTTCTTGCCAGTCCGTCCCCCCCGGCTGTTCGAGACCCACCACGGCCGGGG
>NW_015256185.1:0-471 GCF_001447785.1 Gekko japonicus
CACACTCCCACACACCCCTCTGTCTGGAGAAAGGTCTGCTTGTCGCACACTCGACGAGGCTCCAAAGGGAAGCTCCCAGATGCCTCCAGACAAGGCCGTTGTGCATTGACCTTCTCGGGCAGCCCAAACATACAGAGGTTAGAGGAAGAGACAGTCTTGCTGGAAAAAGAGATTAAGGCAAGGATACGGTGCCCCTTTGCTAAGTGTTCTCCCCAGACACCCCCTTGCTTCCCCAAGACCAGTTTTTAAATAAATCTACTAGGTAAAGGCTACGAAAAGAGTTCTTGAGCTCTGGCTCTTGAAGGGAGAGGGGGCAGCTCTTTCAGGAAGATCCAAAGAGACCGCGGGGAAAGCCCGATGCTGCTGCTGCTCGAGTGGGAAAGGCAATCCTGGGGAAGGGCAGTCCAGGCCCAGCCGAGGGCTCACAGTGACCTTGGTGGCCTTGCCAGAGGAAAGCGGGAGGCCTCCTCC
>NW_015256186.1:0-471 GCF_001447785.1 Gekko japonicus
AACATTCCTATAGATCTGTCCTCTGGAACAGTGGGGGAAACGGTGGCTATCATTGTACTGCTTTGGTTAATGTGGTTCTAAGCATTGGAAAAGTAGTGTTCATGCATGTGTATGTATCAAACGTATGACTCATGCAGATCTTTGATGCTGTCAGCCCTGTTAGAGCTGGAATATATAACTACATGGCAGCATATTTCCCAATAGGTCGAAATTCTTTTTCTTTGCTTGTGGATCTGACAGTGGAGGCATGCTATACTTTATTTGTATTTGAAACCAGCATGTTTAATGGATGGAAAATGCACCTTTGTTCCCCTTCTTTATATCACAGTGCACTTTCTTGTTGCTATCATTATATTCCCATTATTGTTGTTAACACCTTGTTGCTTCCTTACATAGATTTTGAAAAAAAGAGATGCATTAACCTTTTCTTATGGTGAACAGAAGGCTGTGGGGAAGCCTTCAGAGAGCAGT
>NW_015256187.1:0-471 GCF_001447785.1 Gekko japonicus
TTGGCATCTCTTATGTTCTTATGTGTCTGAGGTCTGGGCAGAAGCCTTGCCGGGCTGCAGGTGTCACCAGCAAGAGGGTATTTCAGTCCTGATGGGACACAGCCTTTAAGCAGCCTCACACTCAGTCATGGAGACAGCCAAATTTCACCAAAAAACAAACTGGAGGTAGGGGAGATCCTGCTCTGGTGAAACATCTAAGGAATTTTCAAGGGTAGCAAAAGGAATGATAAAGCTAGTGAAATATCCTAGTTGGGTTCTACACAAGCCACTGGTTTACGCGTACCCACTGCATACCCATGTCCCTGCATGTGCCTGGAATGAATGGAGATGCAAGTCCAAACCACCCCACAGAGCTTGCTTGCTGTGCTAGGCCTAGATTTCAGGCCATGAGGTTTGCTGTTCATGCCTGGAATCCCTGACAGTCACCTGACTCCACCCAACAAGCCTCAGACTCACCTGCAGGGTAGGCCT
>NW_015256188.1:0-471 GCF_001447785.1 Gekko japonicus
GTGCTCTTTTTGGCAGGAATCCTTCTTCCACTACAAACCTAAGCATAGGCTTAAGACTTGAAAGATATTCCTGTTGCCAAGTTATAGGATCAAAGGGAGCTCTGTTTCTGGGACTGGGAGGCCACATGCAATTAGTCTTTAAAAGAGACTAATCCTCCTTTGGTATTTTTCAAAAAAGGGGAATTACTGTTGTTTGATATTGGCAACATGCTAATCATTCCAGCGGGAAATGGAATTGGTAAACCCAGGTCTTTTTATTTTTGTGAAGTTAGAGAGGAGTGTTGCCTTTTTGTTGCTGTTGTCATTGAAAAAGGCACTTGCCCGGGATGGCTTCCACAGATGAGCAGTAAACGAGGGCTCATCTCTAAACAGACCTCCCTTTTTGCCCTAGATGGGCCAGGATAGCCCGAACTCCTCAGATCTTGGAAACTAAGAAGGATCAGCCCTGGTTCGTATTTGGATAGGAGACCA
>NW_015256189.1:0-471 GCF_001447785.1 Gekko japonicus
ACTTGAGCCACCGCAGCTCCTAATTAATTCATACCTAACTATATAAGCCAACAGTTTGTAGTATAAAATGGCCCGTCTTTCCTCCCTTTGTAAAGTAGTATGGAATTCGCTGGTCACTACATGGCTGAGTAGGAATTTAGTTTTTTTGTTTTTTTTAATCAAATTGGCCAGGAGAAGTTCTTCTGCTTTTGGCCAGTTTCATACTGCTTGCATTTAAGGAGGTCTTTTATGATACATAAGCTTGATCTTGGTGAGATTGGTTTGACTCAGATAAGGTTTGGCAGGATTTGTGCAGATTAGGTGCTTCAATTTAATTAGATTAGTACTCTTCCTTTCACATCCATGAATGGGAGGAATTAGTAACCCTGGGAAGGACCTCTCATATCAAGCATCATCTCAACCCACAAGCAAACCAACACAGAGGAAAGGTATTGTTGATGAACAACATCTTTCAGCATGTTTTGGTCTGCA
>NW_015256190.1:0-471 GCF_001447785.1 Gekko japonicus
GAAATGACCCCTGGCAGAGAGTGTCTCCTTGTGTCATGAATGGCTAAAACGGTTGGCACTACTAAACCAGAAGGCAGGTGACTATCATAACTCAAGGTGATAAACTGCACCACCTTGTAATAAACTCCATGCTTTTATCCTTAATAGCACATTTTAGCCTTCTTACCTTTCTCTCTGCCAGTGATTAAAACCTCCAGCCATTCATCTTGAGGTGTGATTACATCCAGCTGTCAACAAAATTGGCAAGAGCCAGCTTCCAGCTGATTCGTGACAGTCAGTGATAATGTATAAAGGAGATAGCAAGACAATTTTGTTTGAAGGCACCACCTTGAAGAGCTTTAAAAGAAAACCTTGTTTTCATTCCACGGTACTGAAAGAAATTCATTGAATCTTCAGTCTCTTCTTAGGTAAAGAACTTCTCAGAAGTCCTTTCCTTTTCCCTGAGCAGAGGGCTTCCTTTCTAAAGAAACC
>NW_015256191.1:0-471 GCF_001447785.1 Gekko japonicus
TTACAAAATAATTATTTGTTGTTTTGGTCATGCACTAACCAGCTGTTCATTCTCATTTCAGGTCAGTGCCAAAGCATTATCAATATGTCTTGGCTTTGATATTTGCTGTAAAGGAGATCAATGAAAATTCTGACATCTTGCCAAATGTAACTTTGGGTTTTCACATCCTCAACAGCTACTATCTTACAAAGATGACATATAAGGCCACCCTGAATCTGCTTTCCACACAGCAGAGGTTTGTCCCCAATTTCAAGTGTGATTTCAAAAACAATCTTGTTGCTGTCATTGCAGGGCTTTGTTCTGAAACATCTGTCAATGTAGCTACTATTTTATCCCTCTACAACATCCCACAGGTAGGCCCTTATATACGGTCATATGGAGATTTCACATATGGTAACCAAAGGAAGGTCCTGTAGTAATATGCCTGAAAAATGTCTACATGTTTTCTTTCAGTTCACTTTTGGATCATTT
>NW_015256192.1:0-471 GCF_001447785.1 Gekko japonicus
TAACCGAGATGGGTAGAGAGCTGCAGGGGCTGATCACGGCAAAAATGCAGAGGTCTTTAGGAGGAAGGGAAGGGGGGGGAGGCAGCTTGTCTGTCCCGCACTGACTGTGGCTCCCAGGAAGAAGCTTCTCTAAGTCAACGCAACACTGTCTTGACCAGCACCGGCTGGGAAAGCCTTAAGGCAGCCACCAGGTGAGAGAGCCTCAGAGGGAAAAGTGGCCAGTCCAGGCAGTGGCAGCTGCGCCCACATCTCCTTGATGGTGCTAATGCCAGGGAAGGGTGCCAAATCCTTCACTGCCCACCAGTTCTCTCCTAGTAATCACTGGGGGTGAGCGCTTTTCCCCCACCCAAGCAGCTACTGTCTACATTTGGAACAGAGCCCAGCTGGGGGGAAATTGTGGCAAAGGGGCACATTTGGAGAAGGGGCCATGGCTTGGTGGGAAAGCCTCTGCTTGGCGTCCTGAAGGTCCCA
>NW_015256193.1:0-471 GCF_001447785.1 Gekko japonicus
CCACTGATGGACCTCTGCTCCATATTTTGCAAGAGGGAGTTTGGCCAACTGTGTTTTTTTTAGCTGGTGTTTTTGAGTCCCGTAGTGGCTGATCCTCAGTCTGACTCGGCCCCCGACATTCATGACTAGCTTAGTAACACATGAGACTTGAAAACCATAACAACCTCGGGGTGGTTCCAGTCGTACTCTTCTTCGCTTGTTTGTTTACCGCCACTGGGACTCCTCGTCCACATTCTGTTCCATCACAACACGTCAACTACAATGGCAACAGGAGACTCTCAGCATTGTGGTTTTCTTTCTGCTCCATGGGTGTAATCACACCATATCTGCAGACTTGTGGTGATGGTGCATATGAAACTAAAACCAGTTTGCCCACTGGGTAAGGTAATGCTCATGGTGACACTTTTCCAAACCGTATGTAATTACAAGCAGCCTTAAGTTATAGAATCATTGGATCACAGAGTTGGAAGG
>NW_015256194.1:0-471 GCF_001447785.1 Gekko japonicus
TCCCAACCCAGAGCTGGCAACCCTACGGCTAGGGTCAACCCTGCCCAGGGCTCACGTATGGTATGTGTGAATGGACGCCCATTACTGCGTATTGGATGGGGGTGGGTGGGGGTGGACTGACCTCGGCTGCAAGGTCATTTCTATTTACATCTTTTAGGAAATACAATAGACTCCCTCTGCCTTTCATGGGCTTGTGTACATGGAATGGGTCATTATGTGTGGGTGGGAGGCATAACACAAGTTTGTAATGGGCCCAGAAAAACCATGTTTGAGCTCTTGGGGCCACCAAGGGGAGGGAACCAATTTAGATTTCCCGAAGTGAAAATATTACTTTCTGTAGCTATATATTCCTGTGGGAAAATACTGCTGTTACAAGTAAGAGTAAAACCTGCAGCCTCACCCCTGACAACTTGGTGTTCTCACATAGGTGTAGAGGTATGTGTGGCTATGTATGCAGGCATGCACATGGAC
>NW_015256195.1:0-471 GCF_001447785.1 Gekko japonicus
GCTATCCAGGTCAGGGCACCAACATTTAACCTTTCCATTGTGTCATCATCTTTTCTTCTTTTTCTGCATTGCTTTTTTAAAATTTGCCCTTCTTTCCCCCACCCCCTTCAATTTTTCACATAAAGGTAACCCGATGGACCTCCCGGCTGCAGGACCCATTGGAGGCTATGACGATGGTGCCCTTCGGATGTTACAGCCATGAGGTGGGAGCGTCTTTTCCTTGACACTGCTGCAGCCTTTAACGATCCTCCAACACACGGGCAGGGTCAACTGCAAGGGAAGGATTTATACAATTGGTTTTATCCAATAATGGGCCTTTGAATGCTTTAACAGAGCTATGGGATAAGGCCAGAGAAAAGCAGCACCCACAGCGCAGCTCGTAACATCTAAAGGTCACCTACCTCCCTGTTAAAAAGTGGTGGATGGCTTCATGATGCAGAGGAATATCAGACCGATTTCCCACAAGCTGCT
>NW_015256196.1:0-471 GCF_001447785.1 Gekko japonicus
TTGCGCACAGCAAATATGCCTTGGTTTTGACTGATGATTTTTCTCGTTTTTCATGGCTTTATATTTTGAAGCATAAGTCTGACACTTTCAGTACTATCAAGTACTGGCACCGCATGGTGCAGAAACAACTAGGGCAAGTGTGTACTTTACAAACTGACCGTGGTGGAGAGTTCATGTCTAACCAGTTTCAGAAATGGTTGGTGAAACAGGGCATAGGACACAGAGTCTCAAATGTGGGGTCACCTCAGGAAAATGGGGTGGCAGAGAGGCGCAATGGGGTATTGCAGACCATGATGCATGCTATGCTCACAGATGCTGGTCTAAACAAGTCATATTGGGCAGAAGCCCTGAAAGCTTCTTGTTTTGTGGTGAACAGGTTATGGACAAGTTCCATCAATGATATCCCATACAGAGTCCTCTACAACAAAATTCCCAAACTAGATTACCTCAGAGTTTTTGGTTCTAAGGCGT
>NW_015256197.1:0-471 GCF_001447785.1 Gekko japonicus
CAGATTAAGACACTCAACTAGACCAGGGAAAGGCAACTTCTATTGCAGGCATCAAACACTGGGATGCGACACTGTTTTGTTCAGCACCTTGGGCCGGTTGTCCAGCCAAGCGGAACCCCCCCAAAACATCCCCAAGGCAGCAGAGGAGATGGCAGACATGTCTTTGTGCCTCTAGATCTGAAGGGAGCCCCCTAAGGGACTGGCTCCCTAGATGTGCAATTCTTCCCCATTCTCTACCCCACCACTTTTTTTTTGGCATATCAAAACTCCCCCAGTACACACCGTGGTGGGGGGAATTTCAGGCACTCGGACCAATAAGAGAGACGTCCTATTCCCCAACTCCTTTATTTCCACACCAAAGCAGGCGAGGAAAACCCCAGCTAAAATTAGAGCAACTGCTAATTAACAACCCAAACAGGATTTACTCCGCCACCCGGCACTTCCGTCAATTATTGCATTGTCAGGACTTGT
>NW_015256198.1:0-472 GCF_001447785.1 Gekko japonicus
AAAAAAACCTGGAAGTCACTTAGCAGATTTTCACTAGCAGGATAGGATGATTTGGTGCCATTTCTTCAGAAGAACACAGAATATCAAATTTAGGAAGACAGTGGAAATCAAATTATCTTCTGTGCGGCTCTCTTAAATTCCACTAAGGCTTTGGCAAATCTATATCAAGAGGCATTTGTTTGGGCTGTAAAAATCCTGGGCCTATAATAATGTTAATCATATTTAAACAATCCTTCTTGCTTTTCAGAAATAACAAATCAAATAACTTTGACAAATTTAGTGCACACTTGGAAAATTACATGTGTTTATCTTGGCAGTGACAACAGGGAAGCACCTGTTAAGTAACCCGTTTCCAGCTGTAGATGCCGGTTTGCTGCATCATTTCTCCAGAAGACCCTAAATTCTTAGGACACATTTTGAATACATTTCTGCATTCTTAAATTCCACTATGGTGCTGGAGAAGACTCTTGAG
>NW_015256199.1:0-471 GCF_001447785.1 Gekko japonicus
GCTAACACATGAAGCGTTTTGACCCCTGAAGGTATTACGCAAATAGCGCAGGTGTAGTTATTTCTTACTGAGGTCAGTAGGGCTCAGTTCACACATAAGTGCCAGGAAGAGTGCAGCCCTAACGTCCTTGTAGAGTGCTTTCTTCTCCCGCGATCTCTCAAAGCAGAGGCACAGGAGAGATTCGGCAAAGCACTTAGCAGAAGAGTGAACAGCGGCCAGGTACAGCGAGACTCAAAGCCAGAGAGGCCTGACTGAGCGAGGGCTTTGTACTCCTACATGCCGTAACCTTCCCCGAGTGACCCCTTGGCCCAGCTACACTTCCTCCCTGGCAGGAGATGCCGTCGTCAAAAGACCCATTCTGGGTTGCGGCAAAGAACAATGGCTGATCCTGACCACTTAAACACAAACCGGGCAGCTTCACAGGGCTGTTTTAAACTGCATAAAGGGGGGGGGGGAGGACAAAAGAGCTGC
>NW_015256200.1:0-471 GCF_001447785.1 Gekko japonicus
GCGGCAGCCATTTTGTAGCTGTACCCACCCACGCTGTGCCAGAATTCCCAAGGTGCCCCACAGGCACAAAACGGTTGGGGACCCGTAGAACAGATAGTTGGCATTGTGTGTTTCTGCAGTGGCCCTCTTTATGTTGTGTCTGCAGCTGCCCCTTACTGGACACGTCGGGAGAGGATGGAACGGAAACTTCTGGCGGTACCTGCTGCAAACACAGTTCGCTTTCGTTGCCCGGCGGCCGGCAGTCCCTCACCTTCCATACACTGGTTGAAAAATGGCAGAGAATTCAAAGGAGAGCACCGGATCGGGGGCATCAAAGTAAGGCAGACCTTGATCTTGGACCATTGTTTAATTTCCCGTTTCTTTAACCTCCAGCACTGACACCTTTTAGAGGAAGGCCATTTGTTCAGAGAAAGGGTGCATGATTTGCTTATACCCAGAATTAAAATGTGTTAGTCTTAAAGGTGCCACTGG
>NW_015256201.1:0-471 GCF_001447785.1 Gekko japonicus
CTGTGGAGAACATGGGGGCTCCCTATTGGCTCCTTGCCCTCTGCCACACGCTTTTCCTCTCTCCTCAGAAAACCCCCTTCGCAAATTCCCCACAGAGAGCTTCTCCCTTCTTTTCTTGCCCCTGAGTTACGGCCCTTTCCCACTTTGGAGCACCTGGAAAGGGTTTCTCTCTCATTAATCTCCACTTTGAAGTTTTCAGTGTTCCCTGGAAAGCAAATAAATCATTCCACCCGAGGCCGGGCATTAACGCTTCCCTCCCGTCCCATCGCCACCCTCCTTTCCTCGTCTTTCTTCTCCCTTCCCATTCCAGTTCCCTCCTGCCTTGCTTCGGCGAAGGATGGAAGAGGCGAAAGTTCACCACCGAAGGAACCAGGCTGTTCAGACTTGGGGGTAACATGTTTATTTGGTCGGCTTTGGCGGCCGTCAGGACAGCTGGATGTCTTTCTGTATATTCATTTACATTTTTTGGGG
>NW_015256202.1:0-471 GCF_001447785.1 Gekko japonicus
TAGCAACCCCAGTCTTCCTTGATGGTCTAACATCGTATATAAACCATGTGCAAAATAGATGTTGGAATTGGAAACTGGGGAATTCAGCGCAAGATTGCATAGAAAAACAATATATGAAAGCAGTTTACGGCCCACATTTCTACTCATAATCAAAAGCCAGAAAGTCTGTCTTCTGGCATAAACAAGCCAAAAGAGGTGTGGGGGGGGGCTCTTTTGCACAATGGAGCGTCCACTGAATCATCTGCCTCCCAGATGAGTGGTCATAAACTTACTTACATCCCCTGCTGCTTCTATCCAGGACATTCATTCTCTCTTCCTTTGGGGGTTTGCATAGCAACAGTTGTGATTTACCCACCAAGTAAGAATGGGGCTATAACGATCCCTGGCTTTCATCCTCCCTTGCAGCCTTCAGTTCTGCCTGTTCCCTCATCTACATCCAGGAGTCATTTCCTGCGGGAGCGTACAGGAGCG
>NW_015256203.1:0-471 GCF_001447785.1 Gekko japonicus
CTCTGTAATGTTTATGCATTTTGTCACCCCCCTCATAGCTTTTCCTCCAGCGTCCTCCTGCTTCAAAACAGCACCATTTCCCACCATCTGGGTCCATGCCAGAGCCCGGGTTGCCCCCAAAGCCACTCTTCTGCACCCGACATCCTGACAAGCCTGAGCTGCGATTAGGCTACTCGGCAGTCGGGTGCCTGGGCTCTTGCTAAGCGGATTAGAGGATTTCTGCAGCTTCCTCCATCCCTGGGAGGAGCCGGCATGCAGGAAATTGATTCTGAGCTCATCAGATCCAGCTTTGGACGCTGCAGAGAGAGCCCTGGTGGGTCGATGTAAATGGAGGAGGAGGTAGGAAGGGAGTCCGTCTACTGAGGGTCAAGGAGGAGACAAGCCAGAGACTCAACAGTCCCATATTTGTGTCTAGGAGGAGGACTCGCCTTTCCCTTTCTGCACCTCCGGCCTCGAATTCCTTCCCAGAAT
>NW_015256204.1:0-471 GCF_001447785.1 Gekko japonicus
GTAGTGAAGTTAATGTATTATCCCATTGAAGGTCTTAGTTCTATTTATGGAAAAATATTTCAACAAACAAGCCAACAAAGCACGCTAGAGACTTAAACCACTTTAACCTGAAACGCTGTCGGTTACTCAAGAGATTTACCATAAACCATGATCTGCTGATCACAGATTTTCTTTGCCCTCGGCTATCTGCTCTAGATATACATGTTGTGAAAGCTCCATGCCCTTTCCTCCCAATCTCAACCTCCAGACAACATCAACACTCTCCCACTTTTACCAGTATTTAATGATTGGAGGTAGGTGCATTAATCTTGCAGTTTTCCGCATGGAACAGATGCCCAATCTCTATGGTAGGACCTCTCTAGATACACCTGGTCTTATCTATAGTTTTGAAGCATCCTGAATAGCCCAGACTAGCATGAGCTCATTATAGTTTGCAAGCTATGCAGGGCTGGCCCTGGTTAGTAGCTGGAT
>NW_015256205.1:0-471 GCF_001447785.1 Gekko japonicus
TTTTGGTCATTAACTGAGTTTTAGTCACATTAACCCTAAAGCCTGCTAGCTGACCAAATTCATGTAAAAGCTTCAGTAGCCTAGCCATAGAGGAAACTGGATCTGTGAGTATAATGGCCAGGTCATCTGCATAGGCTTGAATTTTATACTCTTCGCCTTTTATTTTTATTCCTGAAATTAGGTTATTATTTCTAATGGTTTCCAGTAAGACTTCTAGAGTAAATATGAAGAGTAATGGGGATAGTGGGCAACCCTGACGTGTGCCCTTATAGATATCCAATTCAGACGTCATATCGCCATTTATCATTACTAGCCTTTTGTTTAGTATAAATAGCCTCTATCATGCTGGTAAATGCTTCTCCACATCGTGCCACTTTTAAGTTTTCATGAATTCCCAGACAATATTATCGAATGCCTTCTCCGCATCTAAAAACACTAACGCCAGTTGTTTATCGGTATTAACCTCACCAT
>NW_015256206.1:0-472 GCF_001447785.1 Gekko japonicus
TTATCATTTGATTCTTTGGTTTGATTCTTATATCACTGCAGAAAGGGACATTCCTAACTCTCATGTATGCCCACGTTTTAAAAAAAATTGTAACCGCACAGCTGGATCAACAAGGCTTCCATGTAATGTAGCATCCTATTTCCAACAATGGCTACACCAGACACACTTGGAAAGCACAGAAACAGAGAGGGCTATGAAGGCAGCTGCCCTCCTTAGTTCTTTGTCCCCAACATCTACTATTCAGAGGTAGCCTGTCTTTGAACATGAAGGTTCCATTAGGTTTCCAAGCTTAATAGCTATTAATAGAGATTTTATCAAGAACCCAGGCAAAGGTCCATTTAATTCAACAACCCATGGCCAACAGGGACCAGCTAGATGACTGCCAGAAGCCCATAAGTAGGGCATGAAGATTACTTGCCCTTCCCTAGTGTTGCCCTCTAGCATTTGAAGAGATTGGATTTATACCCTGCCC
>NW_015256207.1:0-471 GCF_001447785.1 Gekko japonicus
TACGCCAGGCTCTGGGCGATGTACAAGGCGTGATGTCATAAAATGTACAAAAATACTAAAATTCAGTATATAACTCAATAAAAATTACAATACAGAATTAAAGATCCAAGATGGCCATTTTCCTATAATATTATTTGTCCCAGTTCCGGACTACCGGAACTAATGCTGGCAGCCAGTAGCTCAGATGATCAGTCGATGGAGGAATGTGGATCTGTCCCCATCTCCCAGCCGTGGTAGCTAAATGGAGCCTCCACATGCAGTGGCAGTCTACCAATGGATTGCAGCTGCTTGCAGGCACACAACAGCGTCTGGCCCCACCACCTTCGTGCTCAGACTATCAGCGGTCACATAAGCTGGTTGCTGTTGGAACCACGGTGCTCACGTAGACGGACTCTGATCTAGCATTCAGTTCTTCTGAGCTAGGAGAGAGTCAGCATCTATTGGTTTGGTGTGGTGGTTAGGAGTGCAGAC
>NW_015256208.1:0-472 GCF_001447785.1 Gekko japonicus
GGAGGGACTTGGGATCCCTAGAAAGGAGTCCACATTGTCCATCTATAACACTAGACTTTTCCACAAGGGTAGCAGCTGAGGCTATTCCACTTTAAGGAACAGTTTTCACGTTAACAATAACTTTCCCCATTTACAAAGTCCTTCATGTGCCAGCTTGTTCTCATGGGCAGCTGATTTTCATGGCACAGCCCTTAACCAGGGAAATCACTGATCACACAGTGCCAGCAGTTCCAGGGTGACTTGGGATGGGAAGGGAAATGCAACGGTTGAAAGTCACTCTCCTTGACTGGAGAGTTTTCAGCCCAGCACCATCCAACTCATTCAGGGCTGGCATTGGTATAGAGAAACTTCCCATGTTTGCAACCTCCAAGTCAGAATTAAAATTCTTTGCAGGGGGTCCAGCTGTCTTGAACTCAGAAATAACAAAAGCTTATCCATTCAGCCAGACTCCAAGTGAAGGGCGGGGTATAAA
>NW_015256209.1:0-471 GCF_001447785.1 Gekko japonicus
TTTACATGCAGAAGGTCCCAGGCTCAGTTCCCACCACCTTTATTTAGAAGGATCAGATCTGGTTAAAGTTCTATACCTGAGACCCCAGAGACAATACTGACCTGGAAGGTTCAGTGGTTTGACTCAGCATAAGCCAGCTTCATGGGAACAATCTTTCTGGAATCCTGTCACAGATACTCAGATTTTTCCCTGCCTCCTGCTGGGACTAACAACCATCTCAGAGGAACAGGGGCCATTTAACTCAGGAAAACATCACAGCTGGAAAATGCTAAGCTTCCATTTCCTAATAATCAATGCTCTAATGGAGTAGAAACTTACTCATTCCCCAGGGCTACATTAACATACGAAAGAAATCCAGTACGTCAGCATTATATGTTGTCCAGGGGTCCCCACTATGATACTCATGGAGTCATGGGTACCATGGTGCCCACCAGCACCACTACTGGTATCCACCAAGTGTTTTTAGAAAGT
>NW_015256210.1:0-471 GCF_001447785.1 Gekko japonicus
AAGTACAGATCTGACCAATGCCTGGAAGGGGGACGAATGGGACTCCATCAACAAACCTCTGACGAGTTTAGTCATGAGGCCTTAAGGGTTTTCAAAAGAATCCCAAACTTACATCTCAAGGCTCTCTTTAAACAATCTGCTAAAAACAAATTTTCTAATCATTAAATCTCCATGCTTTGTGCTGTTAATTAAAAGATCACTACCATTAATAAACTCCTAATATGCTTCAAAAAGTTCATTGCTCCCTGCCTAGAGGTTTTCCTTGAAAACAAAGACTCAGCTTAAATCCAAATTTAAAAAACCAGTACACAATAGCTATCACAATCTCCATCACATGACAATGCATTTGGCACACCCACACTCCACAAGTCATACTGTGGTCATCAGTATAGAGAGACGGATCACTAGTTCAAACAACAAATCTGACAGAAGGTTCAGACCATAGAATGCTGCAGCCAGGTTGTTGGTGGG
>NW_015256211.1:0-471 GCF_001447785.1 Gekko japonicus
ATCTCAAGTGTCAGTTTGTCATTTTCAGCAGTTAGAAGAAGTTAAGTGTTATATAGATGTTGATAGATGATAGATGCTGATAGATGAGAAGATATGAGCCTTACTTAAGGTCCAGTGATAGTGCAAGGCAATCGTTAAATAGTGTAAGTATCTAAATAAATGAGCCCAAAACACAGGATAAAGTCGAATCAATGAAATGTAAAGAACACAATATCATATATATTGTGTGAGTGTATGTATATGTGTATGTTTGAGAAAAAGCACATGAGTTTCATAGGGCCACTTCACACATTATATAAGGGAACTGATCATGTCAACTGATCCTGATTTCCCTGGTTAGTATATAAGTTTGGTATGAATATTGCATTATCTTAGGCATGTGCACAGAAGCACAAATGTGCAAAGAGACACATGGAATATTGCACATTTCCTTTACCCCTTCAGGTTATGAAGTTACGACAATGGAAGAGG
>NW_015256212.1:0-471 GCF_001447785.1 Gekko japonicus
AAATACAGCGGGGGCCACGTTGTGAAATCTAGTTGATGCACTTCCCTAGAACTTACGCATGTCTATAACCTTTAAGAGCATGACACAGCAGAAGTGCCGCCCGCTGGGAACTGTTCCTGACTGCCCATACGAGGTTCCCAGGAGTAATTTCCCTGTGGGTTCCCAGTGACTCCGATTGCTGGGAGCTGTGACATCACACTCAAGAGGAACAAGACCGTTTCCCCTTGGGATGATCTAAAATAGTCTTACAAAAATATAAGAAAGAATGGGAGAAAGAATACAACCACTGACGTAAGATTTCCTGGAGACAACCGACACAGGTCGTACGCTACATGGGGAATGTATTTCCACAGAGGGAAACATTTAGGAGATGTTACAGAGGTTGGAATTTGGGTGACAGTGGTGGTTTAGGTGACATTTGGGTGACATTGGTGGTGTTACAGAAGTTGGAATTTGGGTGACATTGGTGGT
>NW_015256213.1:0-471 GCF_001447785.1 Gekko japonicus
TCCAGAGGGCACGGCGACAGGCCTGGCCTACCTTGCAGACTCTGGCCACGCGGGCCACCTTGACCTTCTCATAGAAGTCGTACTCCCGAGCCGTCTCCGTGAAGAAGAAGTAGACCTTGTCATCATCGCCGTCCCTGCTCTCCCGCACGAAGGCCGAGGCCACAAACTCAGGGTCTGGGGGAGGGGGAGGCAGAGGGGGAGCTGGCGTCTGCCACTGGGCTCCTTCCCCTCTGAGGGGCCTCCCTGGCTGCCCCCACCCCCACCCCGGGGGCTGGCCGCTGCTGACTCACCGTTCAGCCACGCCACAGAAGTGTCTGTCCGGATCAGCTCCGCAGGGCTTCCCGTGGCCCTGGAGATGATGGGGTCCGTCCCCAGGAAGTTGTTGACTGTGGCTGCATACAGGGCACCATCTGGACAGGGAAGGAACCATCACAGCAAGGGACAGACGTCAGTGATGGGGACTCTGAACGC
>NW_015256214.1:0-471 GCF_001447785.1 Gekko japonicus
CTCCTCCTCCTCCTCTTCTTCTAAAATACAGCTGTGTTATTTGGATGGCTTTGTGGCTTTGTGGTGTAACCTTCCTTGCGTGTGAGAGATGAAGGTCTCAATATCTCTTTATTTATTTACAGAATTTGCATTCTGCCTTGCTGCCCAATCAGGGCCACTGAGGTGGCTAGCAATTAAAATATTATCAAGCTATCGTAAAGTCAATTTGAGTAAAACACACAGAAATGAAGAACCAGCAATTAAAAGATAGGGCAGCTATAGGTTATATAACATTCTAATATTATGTAAGCAAATTGACTTGGAATCTCACTGTGCTCCCACACAAAACAACCTATGAGTTCATCAGCTGGGTGAAACAAAATGCAATGCCATGATAAATGCAAAGAACCAATTCGGTCGAATGCCCACCTCTAAACACGACTGTCGTTTAATTAACTGCAAGTTATGTTTTAGCATGAAAGTGGCAAAAAA
>NW_015256215.1:0-471 GCF_001447785.1 Gekko japonicus
CCGAGGTGGGTGAGCCGGAGGGGGGCGCGCAAGGAAAGCCGGCGCGTCGCTCGCTCCAGGGCGGTGCCGCTGCTCGGAAGCAAACGGCCTTTGCGTGCAGAGATCAATGCCGCTCGGCGGCGGCGGGGTCTCCTCGGGAGGAGATGTGTCCGCGGAAGGCGCTGGGCGGGCGCTCCTGCACGGATTCTGGATGGCGTCGGTTGCTTGCTGGCTGCGCCTTGGCGCGCCCCGGGCGGCTCCCGCTCCTTTGCCTGTCGGGCAGGAGCGCACACAAAGGGCGCCCCGATCCCCGCCCGCCTGCCTGCCTCCAGGTCCGGCCTTGCTTGCTGGCGTGGCAGGAAGGCCTTGGGGGTTTGTCCAGCAAGGAAGGGCTGGCTGGGGTCGTCCTCCGTCGTGGCCCGCAGGGATGATGATGGCTCTTGCGGCCTACGCGGACAGGGGTCCCGACCAATGTTCCCTCTAAGCTGTAGA
>NW_015256216.1:0-471 GCF_001447785.1 Gekko japonicus
CCACCTCCAATATTGTTCTGCTGGGATCAGTCCCCCCTGGGGTTCCTCCTTTAAATCCCCCAAACAGGACCTTCCTTTCTCCATCCTGGACCCTCCTCACCCTCCACCCATCTCCCCAGCCCCACTCTGGCATCTCCGCCTCCTAGCAACCGTCTCCCAGGACGACGGGATGAGGACCAACTTGGTACCAGCTGCTCTTTGCTCCCTTCCCCTTCCATCAGTGCAGTTTCTGATGAGTTATCCTTGCGGAGAGGGGGGACAGGGAAGAGAGAGAACCATACAGAAACCGACAAGGACCGAAAAGCAAAAGCGATGAGATGTGCAGCAGCAAATCGGAAATCCGCCCACATCCAATGCAATGTACAGTGACCGCACTTAAAGAGCAGCGAAATGTGATGGGAAAGTAGCACGTAGCTGATTTAGTGAGGCACCGGGAGGGGGGCTTTCTTGGCGTCTGGATTCTCCCCCCCC
>NW_015256217.1:0-471 GCF_001447785.1 Gekko japonicus
AAGTTTAACATTCTACAGTGTTTCTTGCCATATTGTTACCTGAATTTGGATCTGAGTTGTATATTCAAATTCTGCTGCAGTTCCTCAATTATCGGTTTCAAACAGGCATATAAATGTTTTTGTGCTTATGGTGATGAAGTTTCTTTTTTTAAAAAAGACAATTTGTCAGGGAGGTCCAAAGCGACAAGCGCACCAGCAACTCGTGACCAATGGCTTCAGAGGAAAAACACAATCAAGGCAATTTTTGCTTATCAGCCACATCCCCTTTTTCTCTTGACCCAGTCAGAGTGCAGCTGAGGTTTGTGGTTAGGAAAGTGGTTAAGGGCCAGCAACACTTGAATGCCGACCGAACTCTGTATTTGTGTCTGCATTTGCTCTTTGCAATGCACCTGTGCTGATTTTAGGCACCTCCTAGCATGCATCTGACACGATCTGAACTAAAAACATGTAGAGAGAAATGTTTCGCTAGTG
>NW_015256218.1:0-471 GCF_001447785.1 Gekko japonicus
ACTAACACAGCTACCCATCTTGGTCTGTCCTTTTATTTGAAACTATTTAATTCAGGCAGGTGAAACTGTGACGCCAACCTTCAAGGGAAGAAAGAAGGGGCAAGCAGCAGGGTTGGCGTCCAAAGCAAAAGCACAAAAGGTGCCTTTGATTCGGAGCAATCCAACATGGCACAAAAATGAAAATAAGTAAAGAAGTGAAGGGATTGTATGGCAATGCTCCCAAGATACTGAGGGCCAACTCCACAGGACCAGAATTCTGTGACTGGACACGGGAAAAGGGAAGACTAATAGTGCCCGGTTAAGCCAGTCTACTCCGAATCCTAGTCCGGTCTATTCAGTGGGGTTGTCTCCCAGGAAAGAGTTCTTAGGAGCACATGGTAAATTCTCCCCCAACATCAGGTTGTTCTCCCAGCTGAAAATGCCCTCCACCAACTGCTTTAAGCCATGGTAAGGAGGAAAAACCAGTTAGTG
>NW_015256219.1:0-471 GCF_001447785.1 Gekko japonicus
CATCATGCGTGGTGACGTTGCCCCACCCCCACTCTGGTGAAGCTCCCTCCCGCCCCTCACTGGTGAGAGCACAGGACTTGGCAACCCTAGAAGAGCAAGAGCCAGGTGGCTGTCCCCACCACCCCTTCTGGGATTTAGGCTGCAGCCAGCTTGCTCAGCAGTCACCTCACACCCAGCCCCATCCTTTCCAGGGCTCAGGGAGCCACCAGCCAGCTTGGGGGTCACTGTGCATGTACCAGCTCTTACAGGGGTCAGGCAGTAGGCAGCTTGGCGGCCACCCCATACACCTGCATGGGGCAAGGGCCCAGGTGTGGGGGCTGGGGGCAGTGAGTCTGGGGCCCCATCCTGGATTTTTTCTCCAAGGCCCCTGAATCATTAAAACCACCACTGGGGAACAGTCAAGAGTGAAAGGAAGGCTAGATGATAAGGGTTCTAATTAGGGTTACCCAGGGGACATTTCGTAGAAAAAGA
>NW_015256220.1:0-471 GCF_001447785.1 Gekko japonicus
GGTTTGCTTCTCTCTGGCTGGTACAATTTTCCTTTGGTAGCAGAGACTCCAAGGAAACTTAGGAGAAAGTAGCTCTTTTCTCAAGATAAATTAAATGGACCCTGCTCCTCCTTATATGAGCACAACACGCATCTTCCTTCTTCCTGGTCTCACATTCACTCTTGCTGAACTTCTCAGGAGAGAGCGGCCAACAGTGACTCTGTGCCTTCAAGAGATGTCCCATGGGCAACAATCTACAGATGAAACTCAGAGTGGAGGAAGGAGAACCATTTCCCAGAGACATTCTTGCTCCCTCACTGGGTTTTGATTCCCTTATATTTAAGAACCATGTTTGTGCATACTATGGCCAGACTGCCATCTGGGAAGAGGAAAAGCAGCGGCCATTCTGGCCAACAAGAGGACAAAATTCCCCAAACTTTCACCAATAAGCTCCCACTTAAACCATTGCCAGATGTTTGATAGAGATGTAAG
>NW_015256221.1:0-471 GCF_001447785.1 Gekko japonicus
GGGGGGGGAGCGCTTGGCTTGGGAGACAGCTGGCCCGGGTGTGCAGAGAGACGGGGAGCCTCGGAGACGCCGGGCTCCAGTGCCTGCGACCTGCCTGCGACCTGGATGAGTTGCTACAAGTTGCGGAGCCGCCAGCGACCCCAGCATAGTGGGAGAGTGTTGGGGAGTGCTGAGACCCAGGAGACACCCGGCGTCGACGTGGGGAGGCGTGGAGCCTTGGAAACGCCTGGGTTGTGCGGCCGTGACCTGGGAGAGCTTGCAACGCACTTGCAGAGGGGCGGAGCAGTGAGTGATACCGGTGCGGTGAGAGAGCTTTGGGGGGCGTTGGGCCCTGGAGGTGCCCGGCTCCGACCCCCGGCGGTTAGTCTGTCGACGCTAGTGGCGGGGATTAACAGAAGGGCTGTGCGAACTGAGGAGGGTGCCGAAGCAGCGGTGGGGGAAACTGCGGCTGTGAAGCTGGCGGTGAGAGAG
>NW_015256222.1:0-471 GCF_001447785.1 Gekko japonicus
TGGTCAAAGGGGACCCCTTCTCCCTTTTTTACCAGGGGAAAAGCGGGCTGGATCTAGTCCATTGTCATATTAGACAGAAAATAAAGTCAATGGTAAGTCTAGCCATCAAACAGCTGATCTAGTCTGTATTTGATTTTCACATCTTTCTGCTACTCTCCTTTACCACTTGTGGCCCATCAACACGAATGTAGCCCCCACTTGTAATTGGTGGCCCAGCAAAACCTTTGATGAGTCTCGTATTTTTGCTGCTTACTAGGAGTTATCAAGTATTCGGCAGGGTATGGTGCCTGACCGTTGGGTTGTATTTAGCTTGGGGGGTCATTTCTTCAGGAGATCAGGATTCATGTGACATATCTATTCAATGCAAGCTTCAAAGAGCTCACCTCATTTTAGTAGAATGATCTAACTCAATGAAATTATGACTCTTACTCTACTTCAATTAAAAATGGTTTAGGTGAAATTCATCTCAAA
>NW_015256223.1:0-471 GCF_001447785.1 Gekko japonicus
TTTTTTTTTTTTTTGCGATCGCGGCGGTCAAAAGGATTAGACTTGCTACCTGATGGCTACGGCAAGGTAGCGATTGTTTCGGTGCATGGAGGTCTTCAAACATTGTCATGACGGTGTCTAGCTGTGAAGGAAAACACGATTGTCACCTCGGGCGCTGCCAATTAAACTGGGATTTGTCTAAGCTTCTGCTTGTCTCTCTCTCTACCAAGATCTGTCAGCATATGCCCGCTCTGCAAATGGGAACGCAGGAATTTGATACACTAATGTGCCCCTACTGCGTGATACTAACTAGGGGAGCAGCACATTCGGTTTACAGAATGGCCTTTTCTCTCTGCCATGCTGTGATAATCTTCACCCCCACCCATATGGTGAAGCCGGTGCCGTGTCTCGGAACCAATGAACAGACTGGAGTCGAGTGTGACAGTTTAAAAAAAACAAAAGAATCCTCAGAGAGAGAGAGAGAGAGAGAGA
>NW_015256224.1:0-471 GCF_001447785.1 Gekko japonicus
GTTCCTGCCCAAAAATAGCCCTGCTCGCCTCCATTTTATTATCACAAGAAACATGTGCAGAATTTGTCAGGCCGAGGGAGGGTGGCTGGCCCGAGATCCCTCAGTGAACATCCATGGCAGTGGACTCAAACCTGGATCTCCCACCCTCTAGTCCGTCTATTATGCCTTGCTGGCTCTCATCTGGAAGGAACGTCTTCGCTCCACTTGCCTGAAGCAGAAAAGCAATGAAAGTTGAGGGTAAGGGGAGAAAAATAAATCATATTTGGGGAAGTTCCTTAGAGCTGGGTCAGAGAGGTTTCTGATTTGCACAGATTGTTTTCCCTGAGTCTCTGAAGCGTTCCGGGGCTTATCCAGGGGCCTTAAACATTGACCCTGTGAGGATATTTGTTTAGTTCTGGAGCTACGCTGCGTATATCAATAAGGCAAGAGATGCTCCTTCTCTGGATACTGAGATGGTTGCATCATTTTCTA
>NW_015256225.1:0-471 GCF_001447785.1 Gekko japonicus
CATTGCTGTAGTGCATCATCGCTTTGCCAGAATGCTGTGCATGGATGGGTTTATTTAGAGACTTCTTGCTGTATTGGAGACCATTGTGCATAGAATATGGAGTCCAAACACACCTCAACTATTTCAGTGCAAATCCCTTGACAGCTATACCCATCTTCACATTCTAGTGCTGTTCTGATATAGTGAGAAGGTAGTGTTTTTACTATCCCTTCTGTGTACCCGAAAGCGTCTTACTTGCCAAAGATATCTAAGCTTTCCACCTCCTTTACAGATACAAGGGGTCTGGGTCTATGGCACCAAAACCTACTTAGTTTTCTTGTGATACCATCTCTTGATTAACTTTGTGAAAACAGAAAAAAGAAAATAAAAATAGTTATTTCATTCTCAGCACTGTTGTTCACTATTCTGTGAACCGTTCCCTATTTACTGACCTCCAGAATTACCTCTAGGAACATTATGTCCTTTGAGGGG
>NW_015256226.1:0-471 GCF_001447785.1 Gekko japonicus
TCACCCTGTAGTTCAGCAAAATGACGTATCTGTCTCCATCTGAAAATGGATCCCATTATATTGTTTATATCTGTATTTGTCTTCCGTGCCTACGAGAAGAATGGCATCATTGAGGGTTATATTGCTACACAATGGCGGTAATGGTTCTGGCACTAACAAAACCCCATCTATTAGAAGCTCAGGCCTGGGATTACTTCTACAATAATCTCCTGTTCTTCTCGGTTTCCCAAACTTGGACCACTATATTTTAGTAAACATGCATGTACATATGCAAGAAATTTTCTATGAAATGTCCGCTAGCATGGTGATGACCACTGCAGGGGAGTGGGGACTTGGCGGTTGCAGACACATGTGAAAGGTCTCATATTCCCAGTTCTGAATGCTTTCAGGTATAGTCCTTTCCATGGGGTTCAATCTTATCTATTTATTTGTATTTCTATCCCGCCCATCCCACGGACGGGCTCAGGGCAG
>NW_015256227.1:0-471 GCF_001447785.1 Gekko japonicus
TTTTTTTGCTACTGTTTAACTCCTTAACTATCAAGGTTTTGTTCTTTATTCTTTGTCATATACTTTTTGCTCTATAATTTGAGCATTAGCAGAAATGCTGTGGTAGATTATCTGGTTTATGGTGGC
The DNA here is from genome assembly GCF_001447785.1 of Gekko japonicus. Classification (NCBI taxonomy): domain Eukaryota; kingdom Metazoa; phylum Chordata; class Lepidosauria; order Squamata; family Gekkonidae; genus Gekko; species Gekko japonicus. The sequence goes on from NW_015256227.1 coordinate 127, forward strand.
AAAGTCTTTTGTAAACAATGAAATGCCTTGCATTTGAATCAAAGCATCAATATTTGCTGTGTGTATTCTCTGGTCTCTGGAAAAATAGCATGAATGAAATGCTTAAATCTAATTGGCAAGGCAAACCAAGCCAAAGCAGAAGGAAGTTATCTTGCTTTGGTAATGGATAAACATTGTATGAATTTTTCAAGTGGAATAAATCAGCCTAGTTCTTCCATTAAAGTCAACGGTGCTACAGCAGACAAGAGGTTAGCAATATTCCATTCACTAACATAAATTTCACTAACATAAATTGAGAAATGTGGAGATTCAAGAATAACTAATGACAGAAAAATAACAAATAAC
>NW_015256228.1:0-471 GCF_001447785.1 Gekko japonicus
CAGTGGAAACTCTATGGTAAAACCATAGAACTTTTGCTAAATCCTAGAGCACCACAATGTCACTTCTGGATTTGCTCTGGGTGTGATGCCATGCAATTGAGTGATGGTGCCTCCCCATACCACCCCCCCAGTTTCCCCCTGGGTGCCAGCCACCAGTTGGCAGCATTACAGTGCAGCCATAAAAATACAGTGTGCTGAAATCAGAAAGAGCTTTAACCAAAAAACATAGCCTTTCCTCCCTTTCCATGCTCTAAGTGAAGCAGTTACTTTGTAGTTCACCAGGAACTACTGAGTTTGTGTCACGTAAGGGAAGAAGGGCTCAAGTGAGTAAGCCCAATGCTCCTTCGAGGTTTGTTCATGACTCTGAGGCATCAAAGTGTGATTTGGCTTGACATGTGCACTACACTACCAACTGGTCTTAGGCAAGGCAAACCAATCTTTTCTTACATATACACTCAGTGAAGATCCTTG
>NW_015256229.1:0-471 GCF_001447785.1 Gekko japonicus
TAACCACTACACCAAACTGGCTCCCTCCTGCTGCGTATTTCCCTTGCACTTTGGTGTCCTGCTCCAAGAACTTTGAGCCTGTCTTCTAAGAACTGTGTTTGCTCAGTGCCCTTTGTCCTGTGTTGAGTACGTCAGAGTTGTGGAGCAGAGGAGGTACTCTTGGGGTTAACGAAGTTTTGGAATGTGTACGAGATCGAAGCGTGGGTAAATGACATAAATCTGGGGCCTGAAGTAATTGTCTGTGTGCTGTCATAAGTCCCGTTAAGCCCTTTAGATATGCTCTGTGGCTACACGTGTTACGTCATCCCAGCCTCGCAGACACTGCTAGATGAGTGGATTGGCCAATACGTTCAGAACTGAGGCTGCCTTCTGAATAATACACGTAAGTGAAGCAAAGACAAATGGAGACATGCTTGGACAAGAACAGATTTCAGTGACAGCAGCTGGATTTGCCTGGTACTGAACTTAATT
>NW_015256230.1:0-471 GCF_001447785.1 Gekko japonicus
AAGGGTTTATGAGCTGCCTCTGTGGGTGTTTTTTCTGCCTTGTTCAGTGCACTGTGTTCCTATGTTATAGCATGTGGAGGGACTCTCACAGAACCAGATGGAACTATCTCAAGTCCTGGATATCCAGTCCGTTACCCACATGGTGTGAAATGTAGATGGACCATCTTAGTCCAGCCTGGTTATTTGATCCGTCTGACCATCACATCTTTTTACCTGGAATTTGATTACCATTGCAACAGAGATTACCTTGAAATTTATGACAACAGCACTATGACAAAGCTTGGCAGGTAAATATGCAGATCTCTAAAGTCTATTGGAGTTAGCAACCTGCCTGCCTTCACTATATGCAGTAAGCTACCTGGGCTGGGACCTTCCAGAAAATATGTCCCATTTAAAGGGTTTTTTAAAAGTTCCTGTGCCATGTCACACTGTGCCCCATGTTAATCAACACTCAGTCTCAACATTTAGCAC
>NW_015256231.1:0-471 GCF_001447785.1 Gekko japonicus
ACAGAATATATTTGTGTCTTGGTTCTAATTCATACAACAACCCTGTAAGGTAGGTCATCGTTATTCTCATCTCCATATTGCAGACTAGAAGCTGAGGCTGTGAATGAGTCACTTGCCCTAAAGCCTTCCAGTGAACTTATGGCAGAGGTGAGGTTTTAATGAGGGACACCCTGCTACATAGCTTATTCTGTCAGTCACTGTGCTATGGTGTAGCAGAGGTAATGTGTTGCATTCCTCAGATGCAGAACTATACTTGACAGAGGTATTTGCTGACTCCCACGGTGCTGTTCTAAACTTCCCTGTGTTCTTTAGCATTACAGATAACTTTGAAACCTTCACACTAAACCTGTTGTCATCGCTGTTGGTTGGTGGCCCAAATTCCCCCTTTTATAAAGCTTTAATCGAGGCCGGCCTGGGTACAGACTTCTCACCAGATGTTGGGTAAGCTTATTGCTCTTCAGTCATGTAGGG
>NW_015256232.1:0-471 GCF_001447785.1 Gekko japonicus
CCAAGCAGATGATCTACCACTGAGCCATAACCCCTCCCCAGCAGGATCCTGTATCTCCTACCTTTTTTTTTGCATGCATGCTGAAGAGGAGTGGTATGACAGAAAGGCAAGGCCACTAAGCGGTAGAGACGGTTTCTCTTTAGCAGGCTCCTCCTCTTCCTATCAGTTGATCAGGATGTCACGGGACTTCCTGCCGGTTGCTTGCAGCTCAGTGCTGCCACCTGCAGTTGAAGGTGGATCCTGGGTCTGGAGAAACAGAAGACCGTTGTGCTGGATGGGACCTTGGGAGAGGGAATGCCAGCCAGTATAGATAACACTGAGCTAGAGTGACCAATGGTGTGTTGGTTTTAAGGCGTGGATAAAGAGATCTTTGGGACATGAAGAGTGAATTGATTTTATAGGCAAGAACCAACGTCATTGGATGTCCAAACTGGGCAGTGAGGCCCACCACCTCCTGGGCCAGTCAAGAGA
>NW_015256233.1:0-471 GCF_001447785.1 Gekko japonicus
TCGTCCTCTTCCTCTTCCCTTAACAACAGTATCACACCTGCTGTGGCTGCCCTACCTGTCTCACAGTGCCTCTTTGGCAGGGAGGTCTTGTGCTTGCATAACACCTATTGGAGGCACAAAAGTGGCCAATTTAAACAAAACGAGTGGCGTGGTTTTTCTTCTTCCCGTGTCCCTTAGCAACTATCAGCACAGACAAATCTTTTTGAGCAAATGTTGTTGTAAGTGTGACTCTTGGCCTTCCAACCACCAGGCGTACTGGTTCGGAGCCTTCTTTTGCTGCCTGTTGTGTGTCCCCCCAGTGTCGTTCAGTTACAGAGGGACTCTTCATGCATAGAAATAACCCCAAAGGGACTGGCGTTTTAGTCTGGTGTAGCAAAGGAGGGATCCTGAGGTCTGTGATGGGGCTGCCTAGGCGGGCCTTTGGACACAGGTAAGATGTGCAGGGGGAAAGAAGAGGAGGAGGAGGAGGAG
>NW_015256234.1:0-471 GCF_001447785.1 Gekko japonicus
CTAGCCTGGGCTATCCATGTCAGGACTAGAGTAAGGGAGAATGCATGGAAGGTGAGGACTAGGCAGAGGCAGTGTGCAATCCTGATTCCCAATGCTTTAACCATGGTTAGGAGAAGTTTCATCAAATTACAACAGCACACCACCAACAACAAACCCCTGAAAATTATATAAAGAGTTAGGCTGTTAGTCCGCATAGTTTAGCCTTTTCTTCTACAGCTGGCGGCACACAAATCGCAGACAGAGGTCCTTTTTTAGCTCAGTTACCAAGAACCCTTCCATTTGACTTGCTAGGAATTCCACTCGGGACCTTCAGCATCCAAGGGACTTTACCTAGCCAGTAAGCAGTGGGTCTGCCTTAATTCAATGATCTGTATTAACTGCGCAAAGCAGCCACATTTATAAGATTTGTTTATTCTGCTTTTTGCTAATCAGGGGTGACACAGAGATGAACAGTGCTAGGTTTTTGAAGAG
>NW_015256235.1:0-471 GCF_001447785.1 Gekko japonicus
GTGCAGGAGGGGTAAGAGGAATGGGACTTTGCCCACAGTCTTGCAGGGCAAGGCTGGAAAGCAAGTATATATTCCTCCTCATGCAGATACATGGCGAAATGTCTAGGTTGCCCACATCAGGCAGGAAGGAGAAATCCAGCAGTACCAGAAAGCCTCCAGAATTCTAGGCAGCAAGCCATCACAACCAAAGGCCTGCCACACCTCCCTGCTAGACCCGTGTGTGCAAAACAGCCACACACATCCACATGCATGCGTGCACAGAGGCCCAAGAGAGTAATGTGTCCATTCAGTGTAAAAAAGTGTTACCCCTGAGCACTCGTGGAGGAGGAGAAGAAGGGCAGACATTCCTAAAACCTGGTATAGCATTCACACATGAGACCCGACTGTAATTTCTTAGCAGAAATGGCTCAGTGTGGAGGGAGGGGGTCTCCAGCAGAGTCTCCGATTTGCTTTCTAGTGAGCGGGGGGGGG
>NW_015256236.1:0-471 GCF_001447785.1 Gekko japonicus
TGCTTGTCAGAGCTCCTCAGGATCCTGTGCGGTGCAAGTCGGATTCCCAGTCCAGAGTAGCTCGCAAAGAACAGCATTCTCTTCACATGGAAAAGCTGAAATTCACTGAATTCGAAGAGTAGGAGAGGATCACAGGAGACACATTTGCTGATTTTGCTTCTTGGTTTGTTTTTACCTCCTGCAGGCACTGTGGGAGACTGGAAGGACCACTTCACAGTGGCTCAAAGTGAGCACCTAGATGTAGTCTGTGCCAGAGAACTGGGGGGCAGCGGCCTGACCTTCCGCACGGAGCTCTAAGCACATCTTTCTGTTCATCACGGAAAATTCCACCCACACTTGGCTGGATTACAGATTGGGTCTGCCTTAAGCAGAATAAGCTATGAAGCCACAAGCAAGGGCCCAACACATTGATGTCCATCTGTGGCCTTTTAAAATAATCGCTTTTGTGTTTCCATTTGTGAAATTAGTTTA
>NW_015256237.1:0-471 GCF_001447785.1 Gekko japonicus
AGATAAACAACAAGAATTTGATCCAGGAAATGATAATAATATACAAGCAATTGAGCTATAAACATTTCAAAATCCCAATAGCTCAACAGCCTCTTAATGTGATTCATTTGATAATCCGTGTTATTATTTTACAGCAAAAATTCTATGGCTAGCCAATCGGTTTGAAGTTCAAGTAGATCCTGTGATACAGACAGAACATCGGTCGCCATACCTTTAATAGACTGGATTTCCCCCCCTCTTTTTTAAAAGAGAGAGTTGGAAGTTCTATCAGCAAAAGTCTCTGGGTCCCTGATCTTCTCCTTTGGCCTCAGCTGTACTAGAAATAGGCTTTAAAGTTGGTTGGGAAAGGCAGCAATGTAAGCGCCAGAGGGATACAGACTTTCATTATTTTTATGAACTAATTAAAAGCAATGAAACTGTCTTAATTTTCTGCCTAGAACACAGTTAGCAGCATAGCATGCCAGTTCTGTG
>NW_015256238.1:0-471 GCF_001447785.1 Gekko japonicus
TGGAGATCAATTGTAATAGTGGGATCTCCACTGTCTCCAGGTTGGCGGCCCTGTTCCAGGTGTCAGGGAGTGAATCTGGGTCTTTAAAGCCCACTGCCTTTGAGTCGTGGCCCTTTGTGAGGCAAGACCCCCTCAGGTAATTGGCTTGTAAGGAGACGCATCAGCACTGTCCTCCACGGTCGCTTCTTCCACCTTTTCTTACCTCCGGGAGCCACAGGCGCCCCAGTGTGAGTGAAATTGCCTAAAGCGTTGCTGGAGAAATGTGAATATTTTTTTTGTCGATGGATCATTTACGTTGCTTGTAGTCCGCCTGTCTCACTGAGATGCAAGGCGGACCACACAGTGAAAGTCGATACGATCAGCAGGATGGGACGGGACATCCAGTTAAAAATGCGGTCGGGTTTGGATCGCAGAAGTCAAAAAATGGAGCTTAAACGAAGCATCAGCATTTAGACACGATGCATTAAACCG
>NW_015256239.1:0-471 GCF_001447785.1 Gekko japonicus
ACAGAGACTTTGATTTGGAATACAGTTTTGATTAGTTTCATGCAGGACGATCCCGAGGCATTGTTTTGTCCTGCACCAGCTGAAAACTTTCCCCATCCCTGTCTCTTGCTAGGTGTCAAGTTTTGTCACAGTAGCCCTTACATTATCAAGACTACTGTTTTCTAATGTTTGTGTTTGTTATCTGTCATTTCCCCTTTGCAATGGTGTATGCGCTCGAGGAGGCCGAAAGCTCCGAATACAGGGCATTTCGCCCAGTTGAAGAACAGCTAAGCTGGCTTTGATGCACATCCTCACGGCAGACTCCGATGCCCCTGAGATTTTGGTGCCCCGGCCAGTTGCCTCGCTTCTCTTTCTAGTTAGGCCAGCCCTGATTTCAGGAATGACAGGGTGAAACATGGCCTCTCTGGTTTTAGCTGACAGCCCATAAGTGGAATAACAGTGCCGGGTCTTCTCTAAACAGTCATCAACAAT
>NW_015256240.1:0-471 GCF_001447785.1 Gekko japonicus
AGAAACTGCTTTTCTGTGTTTCAGGCTCCTGCAACAGATGAAGATAATATGGAGGATGGCTGCTCTCAGAAGCTGGCTTCTGCCAAGTACCTTCGCCTACTATTACTCATACTAATTCCTTGCATCTGTGCCCTTATACTTTTGTTGGTGATCCTTCTTACATTGGTTGGTAAGTATAATAGAATATAAACTAGGGCAAAGAAGAGACACTCATTGGATTTTACCAGTAATTTATTTTGATAGTTTAAAGTGCTCTTTTTATAGTCTGTAGGAATTTTTTCTCTCCAGATAGTCATCTGTATCTTGGTTGGCAAGAGTAGTATTATGGTAAACATCATGAAGAGCTCTATGCAAAATCTTTCTCTGGGGGTCTTTGTGTCTCTTACTCATATATTTCCTTCCAGGCCTGCTCCCAGGTTTGGTCTGTGTTTTCAGAAGAGTAATGGGTTACATGATTACATATTGGGATGT
>NW_015256241.1:0-471 GCF_001447785.1 Gekko japonicus
GGGCTGTTTTGGTCACCTTAGATGTAGGTGCACTGTATACTAATATACCTCATGAGGAGGCACGTTTATGTATTCTTAGAAACCTAGAGAAAAGAACTATCAGCATGCCTCCCACCCACTTTCTATTAGATCTTGTTGACATTATTTTTGACAAAAGTTTTTTCAGGTTTGGCACCAATTTTTATCTACAAACCAAAGGGGTGGCAATGGGAAGCTCGTTTGCTCCGAGCGTGGCTAACCTCTTCATGGGGCACTTTGAAGAACAGTGGATTATGAATCCTGTCCTCAATTCTCATTTTGAACAAATTTTAGTGTACAAACGTTACATAGATGATCTGTTCATGGTTTTTAAGACATTGGAGATGGTTGAACCTTTTGTATTGTGGCTTAACAGTGTACATGAATCTATCCGATTCACACATGTGGTTAGCCAATTGGAGGTCAATTTTCTGGATACTACTGTGTTCATTA
>NW_015256242.1:0-471 GCF_001447785.1 Gekko japonicus
CAAGAAGAGAGAAGCACAGTGGATCTCTAAAGATTATCTGAATGCAGGAAGGACATGAAGAGACACCCTTGCTGTTTCTCCCACTGTCTCCAACATGCTGGCCGATAAAACTCCCTCCTCCCCCGCCAGAAGTTCAATTTCTTCAAAAGCAAGTATGGATTGTATGCTACTCGGGATTATAATTGATAGTGTGGGAGCCAGTCCCATCAATAGCACAACGTCTACTAAATCATGTCCTTGGTATCCTTCGTGCCTAATACACTTGTCTAATTGAACGAAATCCATATTGACAATCTGACACAACGGGCCCGGCGTTAATAGTGAATGTTGAATGATTTTCGCATTGCAGTTCCTAAATTCAAAATGCTACAGCTGTGTATCTTTTTAAATGCGTCAAGAATTCACTTGAAATCGTGTTCTTCAGTGTTCTAAGAACATAAGGGAAGCCATGTTTGGTTCAGGCCAATGGCC
>NW_015256243.1:0-471 GCF_001447785.1 Gekko japonicus
TGTTTTCAACTTGTAATACCCAACAGCCAGGCCCTCGGCTCTCAGGCCCTGGCTCTCTGCTCGGGCTCTGGACCCGCCCAGTGTTGGAGAGAGCAACTCAGCATGCCTGGATAGTGGGGGCACCATATCACTTCAAGGGTGCATAGTAGGCCTTGTCTCCTTGAATGGGATGTCTTGCTTTGCTCTAACCTGGGAGCTGATCCAACCTGGGAGCTGCCTTTGTCCTCCTCTCACATGGCCTTCCATGGAGAGACAGGTCTCTGCAGGTCTCTCCTGTCCAGGCGATGCCCTCCTCCTATTCCCACACCAGTGACTGGCCCCACAAGCTGGCCATGGGCCATGAGGAAAAGTCCTCTTTAGATTAGGCCGCCTCTTCCTTCGACTGCAAGGCATGGCCCACCAAAGCCGGTAGTGCCTGGTCAGAACTGGCCGGGGCACTCCAGGCTCTCCGGGGCTGGGGTCTTTCCCATC
>NW_015256244.1:0-471 GCF_001447785.1 Gekko japonicus
TTAGAACTAGGTATTGTGCGTAGGCATCTGGACCGGTTTGGCCTAAACCCACATCATCAATCTCCCCCTCTGTGACTTCTCCTGCCTCCCCCACCGCCACTCATTCTAACACCATCTGGATTCTGTGCCTCTTCCTTCTCCCACTCTCGCTTTTGCTCCTATCAGATGTCAGGTATTAAATAATTTGGCAGTGGCAGGTAAAGCAAGCCAGGTCAATCCGAAATCCACACCTGCTTCAGGGCAGACAGCTTGAAATGGGAGCAGGCTTCTCCACACACACACACCCCTCTGAGATGACAAGTGGATTGAAGGATCAACCGGTAATAGCTGGCAAAGTCCAGGCAGCGACAGGGATTGAGGCTTTGGCCTGAGGCAACCAGATAGATCCCACCTATCTTTCACTTTTCAAGGCAAAGCCAACTCATACAGGCCTCCCTTTCTCGGTTACAGGTAAACGTGTTCTGCCATTTC
>NW_015256245.1:0-471 GCF_001447785.1 Gekko japonicus
AGCATGTATCATGCCATTAATGTTCAACAGCTGGACAGCTGTCCTTCAAAGTTTAATTCCTGACAAGGAAATATTTTGTGACGTTTTCCTCCTGCTGCCTGAAGAAGTGTCCTGGCTTGTGATGAAAGCTACAACCGAGACAAGGAGGAACTTCAGGTGCCTTTTCCCGTTACCAAGTTTGCTGAATCTCTAGCTGCGGAGTAGCACAGCGGAGCCAAGATTGCTGGACTTCAAGGCTAGACGTATGATGGCTGCTGAGCGGATTAGCTGCTTTTTCTATGGAGTTTTCATATTATATGGTTGGTGGATGGTCGGGCTGCAACACTGTACATACATTTACTTAACTGATTAGCTGCCATTTTCAAGCAATAATAAACAAGCCCTTTTTATATAACATCACTGGATGGCGCAATAGGATTTGATTTGATGTTCGGCAAAGCCTTTTTACACAGTGGCGTTTTGTGCATTTAG
>NW_015256246.1:0-471 GCF_001447785.1 Gekko japonicus
TTGAGCCACCACAGCTCCTTTTTAACAGGAAGATGCCCCAAATCTCCTGTGTCCACCGCATTGCGTTTTGGCCAGTAAAATATAGAGAGGGTGGTATCCCATAGCCTGGCAGTCCAGCGGGCAGAGATTGGAGCAATAATATCCAGGAGCCCCACAATGGTTTTTCTGTTGCAGACTCAGTTTATGGCCTCAACTCATTCACGGTCGTCTCATTTCTCATATCCTGTAAGACGGGAACAGTAATGACCTGCTTCATAGGGAGGTCGATAATGACGAACAAGACAGAAAACTGTAAAGAGCGGGTGTAAATTAAAAAGTAAATGATTAACAAAAACAGCAATCCAGTGTTTCACCTGAGGGGTGCCGTTATCACCAGATAGAAATTTTAATATACGAAGCTGTCAGTCACCAGTTTTTCTCTCCTTTCCACCAAGAGAGTTGTCCTTATTTGTTAGCAGAGAGAGAGAGAGA
>NW_015256247.1:0-471 GCF_001447785.1 Gekko japonicus
CTTTAATGCTCTATAATACTGTATCAGTGTGGAGTATTATTGTTTAACTTCGTTTACCATAAAGAGCCTGGTAAATTGATCTCAATTCTTAACCCTTCAGTTCAGTTAGAGTTTAGTGGCCAGTGCTCTAGGGCATACATTCCTGCCATTGTGGGTATTCTCAAATATGATTTTCAGCATTAAGTCAGATGCGTGCTAATCTTATTGCATGAGCTCCACTCCCACCCAAGGGATTTGGAGCACTTCCCTGTACAGAATAGTAAATCACCTGCCTCCTAGGTGTGTGATGATGAAAGCTGCACAACGCGACCACTGACGCACAAAGTAGATGTCCCTACTTACTTGGGAAACTCCCTAGACACACAGACCAATATGATTTTGTAAATTAACCTCCGCCACTGTCTCTTTAATTAGAGAACACCCACAATAACAACAGGTGTTGTAGTAAGTAAATTTATTACAGTCATTGAC
>NW_015256248.1:0-471 GCF_001447785.1 Gekko japonicus
TCCAATCTCTTCTTCTTCTTTAATGATAACAGAATAAACCCCTAAAACTAGTTATTAAAAATCTATGACACAGCCATTGAACATGCTGGGTTTATCTTTAAACCAGAAAAAGTTACTAATTAAAATGGCTATGGTTATGAGCTGCAAGGACAAAAACACAACACGTTTTTGAAAGGAAAACCTTGGGAGACCAGAATTAATTAGGTTTGCTCTCCCACTCTTGCCTCTGTGCATCATTCTTTGTCATGCAGAAAACAAGATATTTCCTGAAGAGGCTCATGGCAACAGACTGGACTCTATAAAGGTCTGATTTCACAACTAATTTTTGCAGGTATGACACTCCCGTTTTAGCATACACATGGAAGGTACTGATGAGCATGTGAGAACAGCAAAAAGGTCATGATGACATCAATACAAATGCCCACAGTTTGTATCGAGCTGCTTTCTAAAACTTGAATGTATTATGAGATT
>NW_015256249.1:0-471 GCF_001447785.1 Gekko japonicus
AGATCCGTGGTTAGTTCTCCTCTATGCAAGCGCAACTCCCTGATGGACCCAAGCCCTTAAATCAACTTCCTGCACTGATATTCTGTCCTCTCAGGCCAGAGCCCTTTGTGTGCTCCAAAAGCATGCATGGAGGTTCTTACCAGTGGACTGCCCCATTGCTTTGGCCGATAAAGGGGGTGGACCCTCATAGACAAATGCTCTGTGCGCACACTCCTCTCATGTAGGAGCCATAAAGGCACCACAGAACTGGAGCACACACATCCAAACCTTTCATTTCCCAAGCCACACAAACACCATGGCCCATTCCTTCCTTCTCCAGTTTCCCTGCCTAAGCAAAAGAACACAAACAACCACATGCAAATTTGTTTCCTGTGAATGATTTGTTCCGTAGCTAAGCTTTCTGGTCAGGACAGGTAGTAGTTTAAGGAACTGACTAAAAGCATATCACCCAGGGCTATTTTTGGGCAGGAA
>NW_015256250.1:0-471 GCF_001447785.1 Gekko japonicus
CTGAGGATTTTGATAATTCACAAGCATTTTAAGCAGCACTTGACCAAATGGTTGGAAGATACAGGACAATGGTAGATGTGGCTTTGGAAAGCAGAGAGAGCTGCCAGGTGTCCTTTAGTGAGAAAAACTCTAGCCCAGATCCCTGGAGATGTAAAATGTAATTGATTATGTTCAGAATAGGTACTGAGGAAGGATTGAGACATTGGGTGGGAGTGTAAATAGGTAACTTCTTCAATCCAGCTTTACAAAATTTCCTCATAAGTTTTAGGAAGTTGAGAATGACCTTTTGAACAGTAAGGGTGAACAAAGGGAGGGTCAAATCCTTTGAGGCTGTGATGCAGTGTGCAGCGTGGATTCTACTGCAAGGGGTCTGAATGAAACAGTAGGCGGAGGATCAACGTGGGCTAGCCCAGGAGAGAAGTCAACCGTATCTGTTCCGTGGGAGTCTGGCTTTGCAAACTCAGCAAAGCC
>NW_015256251.1:0-471 GCF_001447785.1 Gekko japonicus
CTTTTCCGTTCCTGCAGACTTCTGACGGTTTTATCCCCTGACCTGTTCTGTTGTCATTTTTAAAAAAATCTGTTTTGTGGCTTTAGCCATTCTGATTAAGTGGTGGTTTTATTGGCTGCGGTTTTACGACTGGTTTTTATGGCCAGTTTTTGCCATTTTCCTGTTTATCGATCGCTTTTAAATGGCTTGTTGTTCTTCTGGTGGTTTCATTGTATAGTTTTAGTTGGTGATCCACCTCGAGCAAATCTCTGGATAGGTGGCATATGCATTTTCTTAAATACTTAAATATTAACTTTTATCTGTTTTTAATCTCCCCTTATACTGCAGTACCCCCCTCTGTCTATATTATAGGTGAACCGATCACTGGGATAGCATGGTGCATTGTAAACATGGCAAGTGCTAAACAAATGCTAAATGTTGCTTCATACTCTGTGGGCACTCTGAACATATCTATCTATCTGGCTGCGATCA
>NW_015256252.1:0-471 GCF_001447785.1 Gekko japonicus
AAAAGTGCTGCATCTCTAACCCCAAAACATCCAAAGTTGTCCTGTTGAGAAGTTCTGAGTCAGGGATTTAAGCCAATTTAAAGACTTACTTACGGTGTTTTAGAAGCTCCAAGAGCTTTTCTATTAGCCTTATTTAGCCCTGTGAAACCAAAGGAGGCATAATAAACTGGTATGGTACAGAGACTAAGAGCTGTCACCTAGAGGCTGGTGGTTCAAATCGCTCCTCTGCTATGACCTCACTGGGTGGCTGAGTCTCTGAGCTTCCAGCATCATCTGCAAAATGGGGATAATAGTAGAGCCCTACCTTGCAGGGCTGTTGAAAAGATTACAAAACAACAATGTGTGTGGAGCATTTTGAAAAGCACTATATAGATGTCAAGTGTTATTAGTAAGCTAGGCATAGACATGACTCTGGGGAGAAAGTGGATCTGGTCCACATGATCCTTCCTGAGGCCAGGGCAGTAAGAAGCC
>NW_015256253.1:0-471 GCF_001447785.1 Gekko japonicus
AATATTCCGGGTTCCCCGTCCTGCGGAGCCTTAGGAAGACTGGGAGCATTAGGGAGAGGTGGGCCTGGAAAGACGGAGGACCCTAATTGTCTGGATTTACCCTGGACTTGGGCCCGGGGACTTCTGTCTTCATGAGCGGCCCGTCGTAGTCGAATTCCATGTCGATTTTAGCCGCGGCTTGGCTGATTCCTCGGTGTCCTGTGGGGAAAAATAATAAAGGGACTGAGTTAAGGCCTGCCTCTGCCCCGCACACCCGGACTACCTGAAATGAGAATGGTGGGCAAGTGTGAGAAGGCTTTGGGGGATCTGGCCTGTGGAACTCCCCGCCCCATGGATCCTGTCTTGTTCCTTCCTCCACGATACCTCCCCCAACAGCGGTTTTTGCAGTTTCAGGACGAGGCTGGAGTAAGGGAAAGGTGGAGGCAAAATCTGCTTCCCTTGGTAGCCAGTTTGGTGTGGTGGTGAGGAGCG
>NW_015256254.1:0-471 GCF_001447785.1 Gekko japonicus
GTGTGTGTGTGTGTGTGTGTGTAGGAGTCAGAATTCAGGAATGGTTTCCATCACCTTGGGTTTTTCCAAAAATAAAGTAGGGCTGGAAATTAGAACTGCTTCAATAGTCCCTGGATTTCTTCAGCCTGACACTCACAGTAGAGCCTCCCTCTTCAGTGTGATGTAGAGTTTGGTGCTGGCTTGTTAGACGCATGGACTAGAACGTTCAAGGTCAACATACACAGACGGAGGAGTGTGGCGTAGTGGTTAGAGTGTTGGTCTTGCACTGGGAAGACCTGGGTTCAAATCCCTTCTTGGGCCATGAAGCTCATCAAGTAACCTTGGCTTAGTCATTCTTTCTCAGCTTGAGCTAACTCACAAGGTTGTGCAAAAGAGGGAAAGTCAGATCCGAGCTCCAGGGAGTAGGAGTGCAGTGTTTTCATAAGGAACTGATTAATGCATGCCTTTCTCTAGTTCCAGCTCCTGCCAACC
>NW_015256255.1:0-471 GCF_001447785.1 Gekko japonicus
GCTTTGAGAAGGCATTAAATAATTTTTTTTTTTAATGGATGCTGTCGTTCTGGGTTAGTGCTTTTTAAAACAAAAACAAAAAGCAGCCAGTGCGAATGCAGGAGCAGCGGCCGAGAAATTGTTTCAGTGGGTCTAAATTGCTTTTTAAAAAGTCTCTGTGCGCCCGGCCATGATATCCCAGGTCCACCACAGCCAGGCTAACCTTCTCCACCGGGCACAGGTTGTCTCCTGTTCTACGGGTATCTCTTCTGGGTCCCCGTGCCCTCTGATGACCGCCAAGTGAACCCACTTTATGGCTGGCATTGGAGCCAGAATCAGGCCTTCCTGGGCTGTTTATGAGGCACCTTATCGGGCTTGCTTGGAGAACGCTGTGTCAGGCACTGATAATGGGGGAGAGGGGAGTGGGCAAAGGGCTCCCACCAGGAGACAACGTGAAAATAAGATGCAGGGAGTATGTCAGGACAGAGAGCC
>NW_015256256.1:0-471 GCF_001447785.1 Gekko japonicus
CCATGTGTAGCTTGGCCAGTAACCAGAGTATAATAGAGTCTCAGTTTGTTCAGTCAAGCAGAATACTATTTGTTCACAATTAACTGTTCTTTAGAAACTATACACTTTCCCAGCAGTATATTTCTAAGTGGAAAGCATTAAGCAATTTGAAAACTGTGTCTGAACTCTAGTAATGAACTCATAAATGCAAGAAATGTCAGAGTAGCTGTTGTATAATGTGATTTTGCAACAGATGTTGAAATTTTTTAATAGAAAACATCTTACCTTCCATGTAAACAGAAAGCTAATAAGTATCACTTGGGCCTTCAAAGCAAAACTGTTTAAAACAGTTGAAAACAATTAAGAATAAGCCCCAAAGGGCATCACACTTCCTATGTCTCTTCCTGAAAATAAATTACAGAACTTCATAATTTTTAAAGCTGTCCTGTAAACATAGCACCATGTTTTATGGGGACACACACCATTGCTCAG
>NW_015256257.1:0-471 GCF_001447785.1 Gekko japonicus
AGATGGAAGGTACATCCTATGGTCCCTGCAAATACATATATGAAAATAGACATCCTGCAAGTCAATTATAGCAAACCAAACATTGTAATTTAATAAGTGCAGAACTGATACTAAGGAAATCATTTTAAACCTAGTTAACCACAGAAAGGAATTCAACCCTCGGAGATCAAGAATGGGACAAGAGCTCCCACCCTTCTTGTCCACCAAGAAGAACCTAGAATAGAACCCTGGGTCTGCATCAGGATCTGAAACCAATTTGATTGCCTCTTTATGAAGAAGAGACAACAGTTGTTGTTGCAACTCAGGTACGTGGTTGTTCACCACTTGAGAAACTTTAAAAACCTGTGGTGGGGCAGGAAACTCTAACGTAATCATGGGCTATAACAGACAAAGCCCAACGGTCATCAGTTATCTGCTCCCAAAAGGGGGGAAATAGACATAATCTGTCCTGAAATGTGGGAATGGGGACCC
>NW_015256258.1:0-471 GCF_001447785.1 Gekko japonicus
CTTGTCCAGATCCTGGCCTTAGAATGGTTTCACCCCATCAGAGACATCAAGTGGAAGCCCAGAATCCTGGATCCCTTGTGGATACTATCAGGTAGGCTGACAAGATTGAGATTTAATAGGGAGAGGGATGAATTGAAAGTTCAAAACTTTTCTGGTGCCAGCCCTCCAAGCCTGGTACTTAGAAGAAGTGTGACTCAAAGAGATGCTTTTGTTGTTAGAAGGATGGACACTGCAAGAAGAACTGTTTACAGAACTGACTCAGTGAAGTGCTCGTCTTGGCTCATGGGACCCTAGAGGGTACCCAGCATGCCCAGAAGTGGTGTTATGACCAGAAAGCACGCATATACACATTTAATGAGTGAGATCCTGTTTTGGAACCTATACAATAAAAAAAAGAGTGGGGGAGGTGAATTACCTTGTTTCATTTCCGGACTCAGACCTCCTTCCCAAATTAACATAAGAACATAAGAG
>NW_015256259.1:0-471 GCF_001447785.1 Gekko japonicus
AATCTCCAGGTATTTCCCAACCCTAATTAACCCTCTCAGCACTGTGGCCCTGATCAGGTCTCCCCACAAACGCAGCTGCTATTACCAGTTTTAAAAACTTCAGGAAGTCCAGTTATGGACCACTTGCTGTCCTGTTTAACGCAGCCACCAAAGGGATGAGAAACTTCTTTCACAAGCCTCCCTGACTTTCTCACTGTTCGGGGAAAGAAGGAGCAGGAAATGGTACCTTACCGTTTCGGATGATTTCCTCCACCATCCCCTGGAGGTTGGGATGAGACCATCTGCTCCTCAGAGCAAAGAAAGTCTTCCAAAGCCCTACACCAGCATCTTGGCTCTCTGCGAGGACATCATTCACCAGAGTCTCCGCTGCTTTTGTTGAGTCCTGACGTTTCTCCAGCTCGGAATAAGCCTAAGCGGAAGAGAGCAAAGTCAAGATAGCCAGCTGCTCTCACAGACCTGCTCGTGAGGAAG
>NW_015256260.1:0-471 GCF_001447785.1 Gekko japonicus
GAGACATGTAATTTATATGCAAAAAGCAACTGAAGCTAGACCTCAGGACAGACTGGGGGGCTCTAGCAATGGGGAAGGAGGTACTGAACTCTCCCCTCCCCGGTACTATTTCCTTCATCAAAATCACCCGACCATGACCGGCTTAAGCCCCAATCTGAGAAAAAGACAGGCCCAATGTGGCTACCTATCTTTCCCCTTTTCAAGGTATAAAGTAATTGAGTGGGGCGTTTCTGTTCAGGGAAATGTCCCATGTGGGAAAGTTGAAGATCCTCTTCCCTTGCTTTTTGCAATTGTGTTACGTGGTGGGATCTGGTCCCCAATGGCATATTTGCTAGACCCTGAACTTATCAAGCTATAGTTGTTAACTCTTCCTTCTCAGTCAGCACGATGATTTCAGAATGCGCGTGACCAATATGTCAGAATATGTATTTCTCATAACCTAGGAATAGGGCTGCCAAGTGGGGGCGGGTG
>NW_015256261.1:0-471 GCF_001447785.1 Gekko japonicus
ACTAAGGAAAGCCCAGGTGCTTACCAGTTTTCCTGATCCACCAGTGGCTGCAGCTGCTATTGCAGCCATTTAAGACCCTTTCATTTGCTGGGTGCCATTTTGGGGGACCCTGGGCTTGATTTTTATTTTAACAAATTGAACTGCTAAAAAATGACACATGAGGTATGCGCAGAGTGGACAAATAATTTGAATGGAGCATTTTGAAGAGCAGCCAAATGAACCATCGGTGCAGTGAAAATGTTGTATTGTCATGGAGGCAAACTGCAGTAACCTTTTTACTTGGAACATTCCCTCTGTTCTGTCAGGTTATGAACAAACCAACTGGAGAAACAATATCAGCCTATACATCTACACCTGAAGCCATATATGGAGCTTCTCACTTGTATATCTTACCTAGCCATTGGCTGCTGCATGGAAACAACTGTCTAAAGGAAATCCTCCAGAAGGAGTTTGTCCCAGGCAAAGGTGATT
>NW_015256262.1:0-471 GCF_001447785.1 Gekko japonicus
TGAAATGAAATGCAATGAAAGTGTGGATGCATTTTTAAAGATTAAGGATATCTTATGGTTTCTGTATCACCCAGAATCTCAACAGAATTTTCAGGGCCGCCTCCTCTCTCCCCATCATGTATCCATTTGCACTGCCTGTCAGTTCCAGACTCCTCTGTACCTTACTTCTGCCCTCATACAAAGCAGGCTGGCATGATTCAGCACAATGTGATGGATCACTTGACTCTCGGAGGAATACACTGCAGCAATTAAGGAATGTTTTATTTCCTCATTTTCTTTTTATCTAAAAACACTTTTGCGTAACTTTGTGCTGGGTGAAAGGTGCCCAAGAGCCTGGCCTGGAACAGGAGTCCTTTTGTTCTCTGCATGTAGGTAGCTCAGTATGGAGCGAACCAAGCCAATCTTTCCTTGGAACTGCTCAGCTACTATGTCTGTTCAGTCCTGGTACAGACACAAGTACTGCAATGGTGA
>NW_015256263.1:0-471 GCF_001447785.1 Gekko japonicus
GTGGACTCTGTGGCCTTGTGCCCCACTGTCCTCCCTAAACCCTGCCCTCCCTGGTCTCCACACCCAAATATCCAAACACTTCCCAACCTGGAGTTGACAACCCGAACCTGAGCTTCTCCCCTCCCCAAACCCCGCCCTTCTCAGCCTCCACCTCCAAAATCTCCAGGTATTTCCCCACGGACTGCGGCTAAACCTGTTTTTTCTAGCATCACTGCCAGAGACTTTGTTCCGGGCCTCTGATAAAGTCACAGGAGATCCCGCCATTTGAAGGGCTGTAGGATTAACAGAAGGGCCCTAAAGCGTGATGAAGGTCCGTTGTGTGGCCAGTTCCTCACAAGGGTGAGGTCTGGGGACGGGAGGAGCCTCAGCAGGGTAAAATGCCGGACAGCCCACCTTCCAAAGCAGCCATTTTCTCCGAGGGAAGGGAATAAACGGCTTTCAAAAGGGGTTAGATAGATTCCTGGAGGATAA
>NW_015256264.1:0-471 GCF_001447785.1 Gekko japonicus
CACAAGGCTGGTTTGTCTCAAGAAGCCTTTGTCATATCTTACAGAGGGCTTCCTGCTGTCACCTTTCTGTTCTTTCACAAAGGAGACTCTAATAACGGAAAGAGAAGTTGTATCAGAAGAACAATACAGAAGTCATAAACTTTGCATTGTGCTTCATCGTATCTTTGACACTGAAGTGCCATGTGAGACACTGGCTAGCAACTTCTTTTTACTTAACAACGTAATTTTGACATTGGATTAAAGATATGTGCTGCTTTTCAGAAGATACTCCTTTATACCATCTGTGGTCTAGCCACTGTACTTTTGCATCATCCTCCAATCCCACTCTCGTTTTGGAACTCATAGGACAGGTAGTTGACAGCAACTATTAAGCAGATATATCACCAGGGAAAGTAGGGGGGGGCGGTTTCATGAGTATATACAGGAAATATGCTTTCAAAACTGCTATGAAGCTATATAATATTCAAGAAT
>NW_015256265.1:0-471 GCF_001447785.1 Gekko japonicus
CATGCGTGAGAATTCCAGGCTAAGCTTACGGAAAATGAAATAACTGGCTACAGCTGTAACCGTGTTTCACGTCAAATCCAACAGATAGGGACTAATGCAATAACAGCCAGCTAGTAATTAAAAAAAAATGAAAATCCAATAAAACGAAAATCCAAAGAAACGGCACACTCCTGCACAGTCTAATCGATAGTAATACTTGTTCACTTGTTTGAAATGTTAACAGCTCCCCGAAGTTTTGATTTCTTTGGATTAATCACCACCCAGAGCTCATGTTATTCACACAGAAATCCACAAGTGAAGGTCAATTTATATGAGTAATTGATCTATGGTTCAAAATTATTTATAACTGTATAACTCTATATTTAAGTACAACGGGCTTGAACTAGGGTTATCTGTACAAGCGGAGTTAAATTAAACAAACCAGGGAGAGGAGATTTTAAGCTATTAGTGGTTAAGACGCTGAACTGCAGG